>NC_047043.1:45985186-46179403 GCF_011762595.2 Tursiops truncatus | reverse complement strand
CCTCACCCCTTTGGTAATCACTAGTTTGTTGTCTACATCTGTGAGTCTGTTTTGCATAAATGTTCATTTGTATATATATTAGATCCCACATATGATATCCTACATCATTTGTCTTTCCCTTCTGACTTATTCACTAAGCATGATATTTTCTAGTCTATGCATGTTGCGCATGGCAGCTCATCATTCTTTCTAAAAATATAGCATGTAATGTTTCATACATATGATATTACAAACAAGTATATATAAATGATGGATACATATATATAGTACCACATCCCTTTTATCCATTCATCGTTGATGGGCACTAGGATGCCGTGTCTATTGTAATTAGTGCTGCTTTGAACATTGGGATGCAATGTATCTTTTCAAATTAGTATTTTTGTTTTCTCTGGATGTAGATCCAGAGAGAATTTGCTGGATCATATGCTAATTCTATTTTTGTTTTCTTGATGAACCTCCATACTATTTTCCATATGGCTGCTTAATTTACATTCCTGTCAACAGTTTTATGAGTGTTCCCATTTCTCCACACCTCCTCCAACATTGGTTATTTTGTAGACTTTTAAAAAAATTTATTTATTTATTTTGCTGCATTGGGTCTTTCATTTCTGTGCATGGGCCTTTCTCGTATTTGGCAAGTGGGCAACTCTTCATTGGTGTGTGCCGGGCTTCGCATTGTGGTGGCTTCTCTTGCTACAGATATGGGCTCTAGGCACGTGGGCTTTCAGTAGTTGTGGCACGTGGGCCAGTAGTTTGTGTGGCTCGTTGGCTCTAGAGCACGGATCGTAGTTTGTGGTGCAAGGGCGTAGTTGCTCCACACGGCATGGTGGATCTGCCCTGACCAGGGTCGACCTGTTCCCCTGGCATGGCAGCAGATTCTTACACAATTGCCACCAGGGAACCCATTTGTAGACTTTTTTGATGATATGGCATTCTGACTGGTGTAAGGTGAGATCTCATTGTGGTTTTGGATTTCTCTAATAATTAAGCACTGTTGACCATCTTTTCATGTGCCTGTTATCCATCTGTATGTCTACTTAGGAAAACAATATCTATTCTGACTCTCTTTCCAGTTTTTTGGATTGGGTTGTTTGAATTTGTTTTTTTCCTTTAATATTGAGTTGCATGAGCTCTTTGTATATTAGGATATTACCACCTATTTGTCATATCAATTACAAATATTTTCTCTCCAGTCCATAGTTTGTATTTTCATTTTGTCAATGTTTTTCCTTAGTTTGTGCAAAACCTTAAAGTTTGATTCGGTTTTCCATTTGTTTATTTTTTTGCTTTTTATTTGCTTTGGCCTATGAGAAAGATCCAAAAAAAGATTGGCACAATTTATGTCCAAAGAGTGTTTTCCCTATGTCTCTTTCTATGAGTTTTTTTGTGATATCATGTCTTTATTTAGGTCTTTAAACCTTTGAGTTATTTTTGTGTATGGTGTGAGGGAGTGTTCTAATTTCATTGATTTACCGAAGCGTCCAGTTTTCCCACACCACTTGTTGAAGAGACTGTCTTTTAATCACTGTATGTTCTTCTCGGGCTTGTTTGTCCGTAGCTTTTAATTGGCAAGTATTGTTGTGTTGGTTTATTTCCGCTCTGTATGCTGGTCCATGATCCATATGTCTGTTTTGTGGCCAATCCAACACGCTGTTTTTGATTACGAAGCTTGTATATTGTCTGGAGTCTAGAAGAGTTATGCCTCCAATTTCTTCTTCTTGCTCAGACTACTGTTGACAATTCTGGTCTTTGGTAGTTCCATGTGAATTTTAGGATTATTTGTTCTATTCTGCGAAAAATGCCGTGATATTTCGATAGTGCTCACACTAAATCTGTTGATTGCTTTGGGGTATATGGCCATTTTAAACAATATTATTCGTCCAATGCAAGAGCATATTCCATTTCTTTTGAACCATCTTCAGTGTCCTTTATCAATATTTTATGTATTTTGGTGTAAGGTCCTTTCACCTCTTCATTAGAGTTTTTTCTTAGCTTTTTATTTTATTTTTTGACATGATTTCAACGGTGATTGTTTTTTCCACTTTCTATTTCTGCTATTTCATTTGTTAGTGTAAAGAAATGCAACAGATTTCAGTATATTAATCTTGATCCTGCTACCTTCTGAATTCATTTTTTTATTTCTAATAGTTTTGTGTGGAGTCTTTAGGTTTCTCTATATAAATTATCATGTCATCTGCAAGAGTGACAGTTTTACCTCTTCCCTTCCAATTTGGACATATTTGTTTCTTTTTCTTGATTTCCAGACTGCTGTGCTAGGACTTTTCAATACTAATGTTGATAGAAGTGGTAAGAATGGCTCCTTGGGCTTTTTTCCGAATTTGCAGAAGGCTTATTCAACTTTTCATTATTGATATTATGTTGGCTTGGTTTTTGTTAGTACTTGGCTTTTAATTTTGTTGAGATATTTCCCTCTATACCCACTTTGGTGAGAGTTTTATCATGAATGGATATTGAATTTTGTCAAATGCTTTTCTGCATCTTATGGATGATCATGTGGTTTTGTCTTTCCTTTTGTTATGTGGTGTATCACGTTGATTGTTTGTGTAAAGAACCATCCTTGGAATGAATTCAGCTTGATCACGTGTATGATCCTTTTTATATAGTGTTGGATTCAGTTTGCTAATATTCTGTTGAGGATTTTTACATCTGTATCCATCAAAGATAATTGGCCTATAATTTCCTTTATTTTGTAGTGTCTTTGTCTGGCTTTGGTATCAAAGTTATGGTGGCTTCATAGAGAAAGAATTTGGGAGTCTTCAATCTTTTGGAAGAGTTTGAGAAGATAGTATAACTTCTTCTTTGTATGTTTTGGTAGAATTCCCCAGTGAAGCTACCAGTCTGGACTTTGTTTTCAGATTTTGTTTCTATTACATTTCTATTTCACTCTACAATTGGTCTTGTTCAACTATCTATTCCTTCTTGATTCAATTTTGGCAAGCTGTATTTTCTATCGAACCTTTCCTTTTCCCCTAGTTGTCCATATTTGGCTTATACCTGTTCATATATTCTCTTATGATTTTCTGTATTTTTGATATCAGTTGTATTTCTCCTCTTTTCTTTCTTATTTTGTTTATTTGGGTCTTCTCCCTTTTATTCTTGGTGACCTGCTAGAGGTTTGTTTGATTTTTCTTTTCTTTTCAAAAACCAGATCTTGATCTTATTGATCTTTCCATTGTTTTTATTTTCTATTTATTTACACTTCCTTTGTTTACTGTTGCCTTCTTCTGACTTTGGGTTTGTTTGTTCTTCTTTTTCTAATTTTTGTAAGTGTAGGTTTAGGTTGTTTATTTGAAATTTTTCTTGTTTTTTGAGGAAGACCTGTATCACTGAGCACTTTCCTCTTAGCACTGCTTTGCTGCATTCCATAGATTTTGTAAAGTTGTGTTTTCATTGTCATTTGTCTCGAGATAGTTTCTGATTCATTCTATGATGGCATCAAGGCCCATTATTTATTTGTTTGTTTGTTTATTTACTTATTATTTTTTGGCTGCATTGGGTCTTTTTTTTATATATATACGTTTATTGGAGAATAATTGCTTTATAATGCTGATTATTTTACTGGTTTATAACAAACCTAATCAGCTATACATATACATAAATCCCCATATCTCTTCCCTCTTTACGTCTCTCTCCCTCCCACACTCCCTATCCCAGCCCTCTATGTGGTCACAAGGCACCGAGTTGATCTCCCTGTGCTATGTGGCTGCTTCCATTAAAGATCTATACTCTACATTGGTAGTGTATATATGTCCATGGCTACTCTCTCACTTTGTCCTGCTTACCCTTCCCCCTACCCGTGTCCGCGAGTCCATTCTCTAGTAGGTCTGCATTTCTATCCCATCCTGCCCCTGGTTCTTCATGACTTTTTTTTCTTTTTGTTTTTAGATTCCATATACATGTGTTAGAATATGGTATTTGTTTTTCTCTTTCTAACTTACTTCGCTCTGTATGACAGACTCTAGGTCCATCCACCTCAGTACAAATAACTAAATTTCATTTCTTTTTATGGCTCAGTAATATTCCATTGTATATATGTGCCACATCTTCTTTATCCATTCATCTGTTGATGGACACTTAGGTTGCTTCCATGTCCTGGCTATTGTAAATAGAGCTGGAATGAACATTGTGGTACAAGGCACTTTTGAATTATGGTTTTCTCAGGGTATATGCCCAGTAGTGGGATTGCTGGTTCATATGGTAGTTGTATTTTAGTTTTTTAAGGAACCTCCATACTAGTCTGCATAGTGGCTGCATCAATTTACATTCCCACCAACAGTGCAAGAGTGTTCCCTTTTCTGCACGACCCTCTCCAGCATTTATTGTTGTAGATTTTTTGATGATGGTCATTCTGACTGGTGTGAGATGATGTCTCAATGTAGTTTTGATTTGCATTTCTCGAATGATTAATGATGTTGAGAATTCTTTTATCTGTTTGTTGGCAATCTGTATATCTTCTTTGGAGAAATGTCTGTTTAGGTCTTCTACCCATTTCTGGATTATATATATATTTTTTTATATTCAGCTGTATGAGCAGCTCGTAAATTTGGAAGTTAATCCTTTGTCAGTTGCTTCATTTGCAAATATTTTCTCCCATTCTGAGGGTTGTCTTTTCGTCTTGTTTATTGTTACCTTTGCTGTGCAAAAGCTTTTAAGTTTCATTAGGTCCCATTTGTTATTTTTATTTCCATTTCTCTAGAGGTGGGTCAAAAAGAACCTTGCTGTGATTTATGTCATACGTGTTCTGCCTATGTTTTGCTCTAAGAGTTTTATAGTGTCTGGCTTTACATTTAGGTCTTTAATCCATTTTGAGTTTATTTTTGTGTATGTGTTAGGGAGTGTTCTAATTTCTTTCTTTACATGTAGCTGTCCAGTTTTCACAGCACCACTTATTGAAGAGGTTGTCTTTTCTCCATTGTATATTCTTGCATCCTTTATCAAATATAAGGTGACCATATGTGCATGGGTTAAACTCTGACTTTCCATCCTGTTCCATTGATCTATATTTCTATTTTTGTTCAAGTACCATACTGTCTTGATTACTGTAGCTTTGTAGTATAGTCCTGAAGTCTGGGAGCCTGATTCCTCCAGCTCCATTTTTCATTCTCAAGATTGCTTTGGGCTATTCAGGGTCTTTTGTGTTTCCATACAAATTGTGAAGTTTTTGTGCTACTTCTGTGAAACATGCCAGTGGTAGTTTGACAGGGATCACACTGAATCTGTAGATTGCTTTGGGTAGTAGAGTCAGCTTCACAATGTTGATTCTTCCAATCCAAGAACATGGTATATCTCTCCATCTATTTGTATCATCTTTAATTTCTTTCAACAGTGTTCTTATAATTTTCTGCATATAGGGTCTTTGTCTCCTTAGGTAGGTTTATTCCTAGATATTTTATTCTTTTTGTTGCAATGGTAAATGGGAGTGTTTCTTAATTTCACTTTCAGATTTTTCATCAGCAGTGTTTAGGAATGCTAGAGATTTCTGTGCATTAATTTTGTATCCTGCTACTTTACTGAATTCATTGATTAGCTCTAGTAGTTTTCTACTAAAATCTTTAGGATTCTCTATGTATAGTATCATGGCATCTGCAAAACAGTGACACATTTACTTCTTCTTTCTGATTTGGATTACCTTTATTTCTTTTTATTCTCCAATTGCTGTGGCTAAAACTTCCAAAATTATGTTGAATAAGAGTGGGTGAGAGTGGGCAACCACTCTTGTTCCTGATCTTAGTGGATATGGTTTCAGTTTTTCACCATTGAGGGTGATGTTGGCTGTGTGTCAATATAGCCTTTATTATGTTGAGGAAATTTCCCTCTATGCTGACTTTCTGCAGGGTTTTTATCATAAATGGGTGTTGAATTTTGCTGAAAGCTTTCTCTGCATCGATTGACATGATCATATGGTTTTTCTCCTTCATTTGTTAATATGGTGTATCACATTGATTGATTTGCATATATTGAAGAATCCTTGCATTCTTGAGATAAACCCCACTTGATCATAGTGTATGATCCTTTTAATGAGTTGTTGGATTCTGTTTGCTAGTATTTTGTTGAGGATTTTTGCACCTATGTTCATCAGTGATATTGGCCTGTAGTTTTCCTTCTTTGTTACATCTTTGTCTGCTTTTGGTATCAGGGTGATCGTGGCCTCGTAGAATGAGTTTGGGAGTGTTCCTCCCTCTGCTATATTTTGAAAGAGTTTGAGGAAGATAGGTGTTAGCTCTTCTCTAAATGTTTGATAGAATTCGCCTGTGAAGCCATCTGATCCTGAGCTTTTGTTTGTTGGAAGATTTTTAATCACAGTTTCAATTTCAGTGCTTGTGGTTGGTCTGTTCATATTTTCTATTTCTTCCTGATTCAGTCTTGGCACATTGTGCATTTCTAAGAATTTGTCCATTTCTTCCAGGTTGTCCATTTTATTGGCATAGTGTTGCTTGCAGTAATCTCCCATTATCCTTTGTATTTCTGCAGTGTCAGTTGTTACTTATCCTTTTCATTTCTAATTCTATTGATTTGAGTCTTCTCCCTTTTTTTCTTGATGAGACTGGCTAATAGTTTATCAATTTTGTTTATCTTCTCAAAGAACCAGCTTTTAGTTTTATTGATATTTGCTATCGTTTCCTTCATTTCTTTTTCATTTATTTCTGATCTGATCATTATGATTTCTTCCTTCTGCTAACTTTGGGGTTTTTTGTTCTTCTTCTCTAATTGCTTTAGCTGTAAGGTTGTGTTGTTTATTTGAGATGTTTCCTGTTGCTTAAAGTAGGATTTTATTGCTATAAACTTCCCTCTTAGAACTGCTTTTGCTGCATCCCATAGGTTTTGTGTTGCTGTGTTTTCATTGTCATTTGTTTCTAGGTATTTTCTGATTTCCTCTTTGATTTCTTCAGTGATCACTTCGTTATTAAGTAGTGTATTGTTTAGCCTCCATGTGCCTGTATTTTTAACAGATTGTTTCCTGTAATTGATATCTAGTCTCATAGCGTTAGAGTTGGAAAAGATACTTGATATGATTTCAAATTTTTTATATTTACCAAGGCTTGATTTGATTTCCTGGACTTGATTAACTATTTCCTTTCCCATATTAGGGAAGTTTTCAACTATAACCTCTTCAAATATGTTCTCAGTCCCTTTCTTTTTCTCTTCTTCTTCTGGAAACCCTATAATTCGAATGTTGGTGCATTTAATGTTGTCCCAGAGGTCTCTGAGACTGTCCTCAGTTCTTTTCATTCTTTTTTCTTTATTCTGCTCTGCAGTACTTATTTCCACTATTTTATCTTCCGGGTCACTTATCCATTCTTCTGCCTCAGTTATTCTGCTCTTGATACCTTCTAGAGAATCTTTCATTTCATTTATTGTGTTCTTCATCATTGTTTGTTTGCTCTTTAGTTCTTCTAGGTCATTGTTAATTGTTTCCTGTTTTTTCTCCATTGTATTTCCAAGATTTTAGATCATCTTTACCATCATCACTCTGAATTCTTTTTCAGGTAGACTGCCTATTTCCTCTTCATTTGTTAGGTCTTGTTGGTTTTTACCTTGCTCCTTCATCTGCTGTGTGTTTTTCTGTCATCTCATTTTGCTTAACTTACTGTGTTTGGGGTGTCCTTTTCACAGGCTGCAGATTCGTAGTTCCCGTTGTTTTTGGTGTCTGTCCCCAGTGGCTGGGTTTGGTTCAGTGGGTTGTGTAGGCTTCCTGGTGGAAGGGACTAGTGCCTGTGTTCTGGTGGATGAGGCTGATCTTGTATTTCTGTTGGGCAGATCCATGTCTTGTGGTGTGTTTTGGGGTGTCTTATTATGATTATGATTATGGACTTATTATGATTTGAGGCTGCCACTCTGCTAATGGATGGGGTTGTGTTCCTGTCTTGCTAGTTGTTTGGCATAGGGTGTCCAGCACTGTAGCTTCCTGGTCATTGAGTGAGGTTGAGTCTTGGCATTCTGATGGAGACCTCTGGGAGATTTTCACCATTTGATATTACGTGGAACTGCGAGGTCTCTTGTGGGCCAGTGTCCTGAAGTTGGTTTTCCCACCTCAGAGGCACAGCCCTGATGCCTAGCTGGAGTACCAAGAGCCTTTCATCCACACAGCTCAGAATAAAAGGGAGAAAAAATAGAAAGAAAGAAAAAAAGAAGATAAAGTAATATAAAATAAAGTTATTAAAATAAAAATTTAAAAATACTTATTAAGAAAAAGATTTTAAAGGTAAAACAAAACAAAAAAAAACCCTGACAGACTGAACCCTAGGACAACTGGTAAAAGCAAAGCTATACAGACAAAGTCACACACAGAAGCTTACACATACACACTCACAAAAAGAGAAAAAGGGGAAAAAATATTTCTCTTTGCTCCCAAAGTCCACCTCCTCATATTGGGATGATTCATTGTCTATACAGGTATTCCACAGATGCAGGGTACATCAAGTTGATTGTGGAGATTTAATCCGCTGTTCCTGAGGCTGCTGGGAGTAATTTTCCTTTCTCTTCTTTGTTCGCACAGCTCCCAGGGTTCAGCTTTTTTTTGACCCACCTCTGCCTGTAGGTCGCCTGAGGGCATCTGTTCTTCACTCAGACAGGACGGGGTTAAAGGAGCAGCTGATTCGGGGGCTCTGGCTCCCTCAGGCCTGGGCAAGGGAAGGGTACAGAGTGTGGTGCAAGCCTGCGGTTGCAGAGGCCATCATGACGTTGCAACAGCCTGAGGTGCGCTGTGTGTTCTCCCGGGGAAGTTGTCCCTGGATCACGGGACCCTGGCAGTGGTGGGCTGCACAGGCTTCCAGGAGGGGAGGTGTGGATAGTGACCTGTGTTTGCACACAGGCTTCTTGGTGGCAGCAGCAGCAGCCTTAGCATCCCATGCCCATCTGTGCGGTTCGCGCTGATAGCCGCGGCTCTTGCCCGTTTCTGGAGCTCCTTTAAGTGGTTCTCTTAATCCCGTCTCCTCGAGCACCAGGAAACAAATAGGGAAGAAAAAGTCTTTTGCCTCTTTGGCAGGTCCAGACATTTTCCTGGACTCCCTCCTGGCTAGCTGTGGCGCACTAATCCCTTCAGGCTGCGTTCACGCAGCCAACCCCAGTCCTCTCCCTGGGATCCAACCTCTAAAGCCCTAACGGCAGCTCCCAGCCCCCACCCGCCCCAGCTGGTGAGCAGACAAGCCTCTCGGGCTGGTGAGTGCTGGTCGGCACCATTCCTCTATGTGGGAATCTCTCTGCTTTGCCCTCTGCTCCCCTGTTGCTGCGCTCTCGTCCGTGGCTCTGAAGCTCCCCGCCTCTGCCACCCGCAGTCTCTGCCCTTGAAGGGGCTTCCTAGTGTGTGGAAACCTTTCCTACTCCACAGCTCCCTCCCAGTGGTGCAGGTCCCATTCCTATTCTTTTGTCTCTGATTTTTCTTTTTTGTTTTTCCCTACCCAGGTATGTGGGGAGTTTCTTGCCTTTTGGGAGGTCTGAGGTCTTCTGCCAGCGTTCAGTAGGTATTCTATAGGAGCTGTTCCACATGTAGATGTATTTCTGATGTATTTGTGGAGGGAAGGTGATCTCCACGTCTTACTCTTCTGCCATCTTGAAGCTCCTCCAATCCATTGAAATTTAAAGTAATTATTGATAAGTATATACTTTTAGTCATTTTAAATCTTGTTTTCCATTTGATTTTGTAGTTCTTCTTTGATCATTTCTTCTTTTTGTTTTTCCTTTTGTGGTTTGATGGTTTCCTTTTTTATTATGCTTGAGTTCCTTTCTTTTTGATTTTTGTGAATCTATTGTATGTTTTTGATTAGTTGTTACCCTGGTTTTCAAGTATGTTGACCTATAACTATATCTACCTGCTTTAAACTGATAGTCATATAAGTTCAAACACATCAAATCTTCTAAAAGATCTACACTTTTTACTCTCCTCCCCTATGTTTTATATTTTGATGTCCTATTTTACATCTTCATGTTTATCCTTTTTCTGTTAATTATAGTTATAATCACTTCTATGAAACTTTTTTGATTGTTTTTTAATCTATGTGCTGGCTCATTTAAGTGATTTTCAATCATTTTTGTATATTTGCCTTCCCTATTGTGAGTTTCCCTTTCCTATAGATTCTTGTTCCTTTTCCTTTAGAGAAGACCCTTCAACATTTCTTTTTTAAAAAATCATTTATTGGGCTTCCCTGTTGGCACAGTGGTTGAGAGTCCACCTGCTGACGCAGGGGACACGGGTTTGTGCCCCAGTCCAGGAAGACCCCGGCTGTGAGCCATGTCCGCTGAGCCTGTGCGTCCAGAACCTGTGCTCCACAACGGGAGAGGCCACAACAGTGAGAGGCCCGAGTACCACAAAAAAACCCAAAAAAACATTTATTTATTTAGGCTGAGCTGGGTCTTAGTTGCAGCACACAGGATCTTCCTTGAAGCATGTGGGATCTTTAGTTGCAGCATGCAGGATCTTTTAGTTGTGGAATGTGGACTCTTAGTTGCAGCGTGCGGACTTCTTAGTTGAGGCATGCAGACTTCTTAGTTGTAGCATGCAGAATCTTAGTTGTGGCATGCGGACTCTTAGTTGTGGCAGGCATGCAGGATCTAGTTTTCTGACCAGGGATCAAACCTGGTCCCCCTGCATTGGGAGCGTGGTGTCTTACCTACTGGACCACCAGGGATTTTAGGATAGGTTTACTATTGCTGTTCTTTTAGGTTTTGCTTGTCTAAGAAGATCTTTATTTCTCCTTCTATTTTAAATGATAATCTTACTGGATAGAGTATTCTAGGTTACAGGTTTTTCCCTGTCAGCACTTTTAATATATCATGCCACGCTATTCAGGCCTGGAAATTTTCTGCAGAGAATCAGCTGATAGCCTTAGGGGATTCTCTTGTATATGACTATTGTTCTCTTGCTGCCTTTAGAATACTCTTTATCTTTAACTTTTGCCATTTTAATTATTATATGTCTTGATGTGGGTCTGTTTGGGTTCATCTTGTTTGGGACCCTCTGTGCTTCCTGTACCTAAATATGTTTCCTTCTTCAGGTTTAGGAAGTTTTCAGCCATAATTTCTCAAATACCTTTTGGCTCCTCTTCTCTCTCTGCTCTCCTATAATGTGAATGTTGGAATGCTTAATGTTATAACCAGAGATCTCTTAAATTGCATTCATTTTTTAATGAATTTATTTATTTTATTTATATTTATTTTTGGCTGTGTTGGGTCTTTGTTGCTGTGCACAGGCTTCGTCTAGTTGTGGTGAGCGGGGGCTACTCTTCGTTGTGGTGCACAGGCTTCTCATTGCAGTGGCTTCTCTGGTTGAGGCGCACGGGCTCTAAATGCACAGGCTTCAGTAGTTGTGGCTCGTGGGCTCTAGAGTGCAGGCTCAGTAGTTGTGGTGCAAGGGCTTAGTTGCTCCATGTCATGTGGGATCTTCCAGGGCCAGGGCTCAAACCCATGTCCCCTGCATTGGCAGGCAGATTCTTGACCACTGTGCCACCAGGAAAGCCCTGCATTCATTTTATAAGTTTGTTTTTTCTTTCTACTGTCTGATTCAGTGATTTCCATTATTCTATCTTCCAGGTCATATATGCATTCTCTGTATCACCTAGTCTGATATTCGTTTCTTCTAGTGTGTTTTTTATTTCAGCTATTGAGTTATTTATTTCAGATTGGGTCTTTTTTATATTTTAATGTTCAGTGTTGAGATCAGTTCTTTTTCTTTATTCAGTTAATTTTTTATTAACTGTGTTTTAAATTCTTTCTGGTAAATTGTTTATTTCTGTTTCATTATTTTTTCAGGAGTTTTCTTTTGCTTTTCCAATTGAGAGTAGTTCCTCTTTTATTTAGCTTAGCTTTTCTCTGCCTCTATGGATTTAGGTGAAACAGTTATCTGTTGCAGTCTTTAAATGGCTGTTTTTATGTGGGAGCATCCCTTTGCAGACTGTGTGTGCCTGCCTTTGATGGGAGAGCTGGATTTGATGTGGATGTGCTGGTAGCTATCACGTTGGTAGGGGGTGGTGCTGGAGATGGAGGGGCTAGAGATGGCAACAGATCTGAGGCAGGACTTGCTCCCTGCTGAGTAGCCAACACTGCCCTGTCAGGGGTGTGGTCTGCTTTCAAATTGCCAGAGCAGAAGCCCTTACAGTCGACCTCAAGCTGGCTCTATTCCCTTTAAGTGTGTTTTTTTTCCCTCTTCCCTGCACCAGGACCTTTGCCCCAGTGAAGTGGGGTGCTGAAATAAGTGTGGTCTGTACAATGACAGAGGTCTAATTCACTGCCTGTATAGCATCTGCAGCTACACTCAGATGCAGACTCAGGTTCAAGCCCCCTTTTTCTCTCATGGCCAATCACTTCCCCCTGCCTCTGCCACCACCCAACCCCCCGACATTTGTGGAGCCACTCCACTGGGCTAGCAGAGATTTATGTGGACTCTTGGTGTGTGTCGGAGGTTAGCTGTGGTAGAGCAGCCCCCATCAGAATCTGGGAAAGTTCTGGGATGCTGCTTGAGCAAGCACCAGTAATAACCACTGCTGCCACTCCTGTGCTCCACCCTGGGACCAGGTTGCCTACGTGTCTCAAGGTCAAGTCTTTTTCCTGGTCCTGGCCACCCTAGATCCAGTGCCATGCTGTTTTGTGGAGTAAGTGAGGCCAGAGCATGCGCTCCTCAGGAGCTTACCAGCACCTGCTTCTCCCAGCTCTTCTAATTTTTGCACTGGACCTCCACCAGCAAACAAGACTTGTTTCCTCTGTGTAGAAATCCCAGGGCTGACATAACCAGTGTGTGGCTAAACCCACTCACTCCACAGGGTGGTTGCCCACCTATGCAATCTCCCTTTTCCTCTGAGTCCCCTCCCAGGGGCACAGGTCCTGACTCAATCATTTCTCCTCCCTTCCTATGTGATTTCTGTGTATCTTTGGTTGTAGCAGACTCCATCTGCCAGTTTCTATTTAATTTACAGTGGGAATTGTTCCACATGTAGATGTATTTTTGACGTGTTCATGGGAGGAGGTGAGCTCTGCCATCTTGATCACACATTTTTTTAACATCTTTATTGGAGTATAATTGCTGTAAAATGGTGTGTTAGTTTCTGCTTTATAACAAAGTGAATCACTTATACATATACATATGTTCCCATATCACTTCCCTCTTGCGTCTCCCTCCCTCCCACCCTCCCTATCCCACCCTCTAGGTTGTCACAAAGCACCTAGATGATATCCCTGTGCTATTCAGCTGCTTCCCACTAGCTATCTATTTTACATTTGGTAGTGTATATATGTCCATGCCACTCTCTCGCCTTGTCACAACTTACACTTCCCCCTCCCCACATCCTCAAGTCCATTCTCTAGTAGGTCTGTGTCTTTATTCCTGTCTTACCCCTAGGTGCTTCATGACATTTTTTTCCTTAAATTCCATATATATGTGTTAGAATACGGTATTTGTCTTTCTCTTTTTGACTTACTTCACTCTGTATGACAGACTCTAGGTCCATCCACCTCATTACAAGTAGCTCAATTTCATTTCTTTTCATGGCTGAGTAATATACCATTGTATATATGTGCCACATTTTCTTTATCCATTCATCCGATGATGGACACTTAGGTTGTTTCCATCTCTGGGCTATTGTAAATGGAGCTGCAATGAACATTTTGGTACATGACTCTTTTTCAATTATGGTTTTCTCAGGGTACATGCCCAGTAGTGGGATTGCTGGGTCATATGGTGGTACTATTTGTAGTTTTTTAAGGAACCTCCATACTGTTCTCCATAGTGGCTGTACCAAGTCACATTCCCACCAGCAATGCAAGAGTGTTCCCTTGTCTCCACACCCTCTCCAGCATTTATTGTTTCCAGATTTTCTGATTATGGCCATTCTGACTGGTGTGAGATGATATCTCGTTGTAGTTTTGATTTGCATTTCTCTAATGATTAATGATGTTGAGCATTCTTTCATGTGTTGTTGGCAGTCTGTATACCTTCTTTGGAGAAATGTCTATTTAGGTCTTCTGCCCACTTTTGGATTGGGTTGTTTGTTTTTTTGTTATTGAGCTGAATGAGCTGCTTATAAATTTATGAGATTAATCCTTTGTCAGTTGCTTCATAGGCAAATATTTTCTCCCATTCTGAGGGTTGTCTTTTGGTCTTGTTTATGGTTTCCTTTGCTGTGCAAAAGCTTTGAAGTTTCATTAGGTCCCAATTGTTTATTTTTGTTTTTATTTCCATTTCTCTAGGAGGTGGGTCAAAAAGGACCTTGCTGTGATTTATGTCATAGAGTGTCCTGCCTATGTTTTCCTCTAAGAGTTTGATAGTTTCTGGCATTACTTTTAGGTCTTTACTCCATTTTGAGCTTATTTTTGTGTATGGTGTTAGGGAGTGATCTAATCTCATACTTTTATATGTAGCTGTCCAGTTTTCCCAGCACCACTTATGGAAGAGGCTGACCTTTCTCCACTGTACATTCCTGCCTCCTTTATCAAAGGTAAGGTGACCATATGTGCATGGGTTTATCTCTGGGCTTTCTATCCTGTTCCATTTATCTATCTTTCTGTTTCTGTGCCAGTACCATACTGTCTTGATTACTGTAGCTTTGTAGTATAGTTTGAAGTCAGGGAGCCTGATTCCTCCATGTCTATTTTTCGTTCTCAAGATTGCTTTGGCTATTCAGGGTCTTTTGTGTTTCCATACAAATTGTGAAATTTTTTGTTCTAGTTCTGCGAAAAATGCCATTGGTAGTTTGATAGGGACTGCATTGAATCTGTAGATTGCTTTGGGTAGTAGAGTCATTTTCACAATGTTGATTCTTCCTAATCACAGTTTCAATTTCAGTGCTTGTGGTTGGTCTGTTCATATTTTCTATTTCTTCCTGATTCAGTCTTGGCAGGTTGTGCATTTCTAAGAATTTGTCCATTTCTTCCAGTTTGTCCATTTTATTGGCATAGAGTTGCTTGTAGTAATCTCTCATGATCTTTTGTATTTCTGTGGTGTCACTTGTTACTTCTCCCTTTTCATTTCTAATTCTATTGATTTGAATCTTCTCCCTTTTTTTCTTGATGAGTCTGGCTAATGGTTTATCAATTTTGTTTATCTTCTCAAAGAACCAGCTTTTAGTTTTATTGATCTTTGCTATCATTTCCTTCATTTCTTTTTCATTTATTGCTGATCTGATCTTTATGATTTCTTTCCTTCTGCTAACTTTGGGGTTTTTTTGTTCTTCTTTCTCTAATTGCTTTCGGTGCAAGATTAGGTTGTTTATTCGAGATGCTTCCTGTTTCTTAAGGTAGGATTGTATTGCTGTAAAATTCCCTCTTAGAACTGCTTTTGCTGCATCCCATAAGTTTTGGGTCATGGTGTCTCCATTGTCATTTGTTTCTACGTATTTTTTGATTTCCTCTTTGATTTCTTAGTGATCACTTCGTTATTAAGTAGTGTATTGTTTAGCCTCCATGTGTTTGTATTTTGTACAGATCTTTTCCTGTAATTGATATCTAGTCTCATAGTGTTGTTGTCGGAAAAGATACTTGATACAGTTTCAATTTTCTTACATTTACCAAGGGTTGATTTTGACCGAAGATATGATCTATCCTGGAGAATGTTCCATGAACACTTTAGGAAAATGTGTATTCTGTTGTTTTTGGATGGAATGTCCTATAAATATCAATTAAGTCCATCTTGTTTAATGTATAATTTAAAGCTTGTATTTCCTTATTTAATTTCATTTTGGATGATCTGTCCATTGGTGAAAGTGGGGTATTAAAGTCCCCTACTATGAATGTGTTACTGTCGATTTCCCCTTTTATTGCTGTTAGTATTTGCCTTATGTATTGAGGTGCTCCTATGTTGGGTGCATAAATACTTACAACTGTTATATCTTCTTCTTGGATCGATCCCTTGATCATTATGTAGTGTCCTTCTTTGTCTCTTCTAATAGTCTTTATTTTAAATTCTATTTTGTCTGAAATGAGAATTGCTACTCCAGCTTTCTTTTGGTCTCCATTTGCATGGAATATCTTTTTCCGTGCCCTTACTTTCAGTCTGTATGTGTCTCTAGGTCTGTAGTGGGTCTCTCGTAGACAGCAAATATATCGGTTTTGTTTTTGTATCCATTCAGCCAGTCTGTGTCTTTTGGTGGGAGCATTTAGTCCATTTACATTTAAGGTGATTATCGATATGTATGTTCCTATTCCCATTTTCTTAATTGTTTTAGGTTTGTTATTGTAGGTCTTTTACTTCTCTTGTGTTTCTTGACTAGAGAAGTTCCTTTGGCATTTATTGTAAAGCTGGTTTGGTGGTGCTGAACTCTCTCAGCTTTTGCTTGTCTGTAAAGATTTTAATTTCTCCATCAAATCTGAATGAGATCCTTGTTGGGTAGAGTAATCTTGGTTGCTCTTATTTCTCCTTCATCACTTTAAATATGTCCTGCCAGTCCGTTCTGGTTTGCAGAGTTTCTGCTGAAAGATCAGCTGTTAACCTTATTGGGATTCCCTTGTGTATTATTTGTTGTTTTTCCCTTGCTGCTTTTAATATGTTTTCTTTGTATTTAATTTTTGACAGTTTGATTAATATGTGTCTTGGCATGTTTCTCCTTGGATTTATCCTGTATGGGACTCTCTGTGCTTCCTGGACTTGATTAACTATTTCCTTTCCCATATTAGGGAATTTTTCAACTATAATCTCTTCAAATATGTTCTCAGTCCTTTTCTTTTTCTCTTCTTCTGTGACCCCTATAATTCAAATGTTAGTGCATTTAATGTTGTCCCAGAGGTCTCTGAGACTGTCCTCAGTTCTTTTCATTCTTTTTTCTTTATTCTGCTCTGCAGTATTTACTTCCACTACTTTATCTTCCAGGTCACTTATCCATTCTTCTGCCTCAGTTATTCTGCTATTGATCCCATCTAGAGTATTTTTAATTTCAATTATTGTGTTGTTCATCATTGCTTGTTTCATCTTTAGTTCTTCTAGGTCCTTGTTAAATGTTTCTTGCATTTTGTCTATTCTATTTCCAAGATTTTGGATCATCTTTACTGTCATTATTCTGAATTCTTTTTAAGGTAGACTTCCTATTTCTTCTTCATTTGTTAGGTCTGGTGGGTTTTTATCTTGCTCCTTCATCTGCTGTGTGTTTTTCTCTCTTCTCCTTTTGCTTATCTTACTGTTTGGGGTCTCCTTTTTGAAGGCTGCATGTTCGTAGTTCCCATTGTTTTTGGTGCCTGTCTCCAGTGGCTAAAATGGTTCAGTGGGTTGTGTAGGCTTCCTGGTGGAGGGGAGTAGTGCCTGTATTCTGGTGGATGAGGCTGGATCTTGTCTTTCTGGTTGGCAGTCCACGCCTGGTGGTATGTTTTGGGATGTCTGTGGACTTATTATGATTTTAGGCAGCCTCCTTGCTAATGATGGGGTTGTGTTCTTGTCTTACTAGTTGTTTGGCATAGCGTACCAGCACTGTAGCTTGCTGGCCGATGAGTGAAGATGGGTGCTGGTGTTGAGAGATCTCTGGGAGATTTTTGCCATTTGATATTATGTGGTGCTGGGAGGTATCTTGTGGACAAGTGTCCTGAAATTGGCTCTCCCACCTCAGAGGCACAGCACTGACTCCTGGCTGCAGCACCAGGAGCCTTTCATCCACATGGCTTAGAATTAAAGGGAGAAAAAGTAGAAAGAAAGAAAGAAAGAAAGAAAGAAAGAAAGAAAGAAAGAAAGAAAGAAAGAAAGAAAGAAAGAAAGAAAGAAAGAAAGAAAAGGAAAGAAAGAAGCAAGGCAGGGAGGAAGGAAGGAAGGAAGGAAGGAAGGTGGCAGGAAAGGAAAGAAAGTAAGAAAGAAGATAAAATAAAATAAAATAAGATAGAATAAAGTTATTAAAATAAGAAATAATTATTAAGAAAAACAAACAAACAAAAAATGGATGGATAGAACCCTAGGACAAATGGCTGAAGCAAAGCTATACAAACAAAATCACACACATAAGCATACACATACACAATCACAAAAATAGGAAAAGGGGAAAAAATAATAAATCTTGCTCTAAAAGTCCACCTCCGCCATTTGGGGTGATTCCTTGTCTATTCAGGTATTCCACAGATGCAGGGTACATCAAGTTGATTGTGGAGCTTTAATCTGCTGCTGCTGAGGCTGCTGGGAGAGATTTCCCTTTCTCTTCTTTTTCTCACAGCTCCCAGGGCTCTGCTTTGCATTTGGCCCCGCCTCTGTGTGTAAGTCACTGGAGGGCGTCTGTTCTTCGCTCAGACAGAACGGGGTTAAAGGAGCCGCTGAGTTGGGGGCTCTTGCTCACTCAGGCTGTGGGAAAGGGACGGGTACAGAGTGTGGGGCAAGTCTGCAGTGGCAGAGACCGGCATGACGTTGCACCAGCCTGAGGTGTGCCGTGCGTTCTCCTGGGGAAGTTGTCCCTGGATCCCGGGACCCTGGCAACGGCGGGCTGCACAGTCTCCCCGGAAGGAGGGTGTGGAGAGTGACCTGTGCTCATACACAGGCTTCTTGGTGGTGGCAGCAGCAGCCTTAGCATCTCATGCCCGTCCCTGGTGTCCGCGCTTTTAGCCGCAGCTCGCGCCACTCTCTGGAGCTCCTTTAAGCAGCACTCTTAATCTCTTCTCCTCGTGCACCAGGGAACAAAGAGGGAAGAAAATGTCTCTTGCCTCTTTAGCAGGTCCAGACTTTTCCCCGGACTCCCTCCTGGCTAGCCATGGTGCACTAACCCGCTGTGTTCATGCCGCCAACCCCAGTCCTCTCCCGCCATCTGACCAAAGTCTGAGCCTCAGCTCCCAGTCCCGCCCACCCCGGCGTGTGAGCAGACAAGCCTCTCGGGCTGGTGAGTGCTGGTCAGCACCAATCCTCTGTGTGGGAATCTCTCCGCTTTGCCCTCTGCACCCCTGTTGCTGTGCTCCCCTCTGCAGCTCCAAACGTTTCCCCCTCCGCCACCCACAGTCTCTGCCCGCGAAGGGGCTTCTTAATGTGTGGAAACCTTTCCTCCTTCACAGCTCCCTCCCACTGGTGCAGGTCCCATCCCTATCCTTTTTTCTCTGTTTATTCTTTTTTCTTTTGCCCTACCCAGGTACGTGGGGACTTTCTTGCCTTTTGGGGGGTCTGAGGTCTTCTGCCAGCATTCAGTAGGTGTTCTGTAGGAGTTTTTCCACGTGTAGATGTTTTTCTGTTGTATCCGTGGGGAGGAAGGTGATCTCCCCATCTTACTCTTCCACCATCTTCCCCTCGTTCCCCGATCACACATTTTTTAATACGTAAAAATGTTTGAAATTTTGGATTTTCAGGACCACTGGAATGGTCATCTAGTTAACTCAGCACGTTCATGGTCACCAGCTATCAAGATCACCCACAAACTTATGAATAAAATACTTCCATAAGCTACATTTTTATTCGTTTTTTTTTTCTGGAAGAAGAAGGATTTATTACTTGCAGCAAGTAAGGAGGACACTAGGGATGTTTCCCAAAGCAGTGTCTCACTGAACAGCAAAAATTGGGGACATTTCATGTAGGGGCTTGGGTTTTACAGAGTCCAGGTTTTAGTTGATTGAAGTTATGAGGGTCAGAAAAAGTCAACATCATCATTCCTTATGTTCCAGTTGATCTACTGGTTGAACACTTCAAGCCAGTCTTTACCATTGAAACAAAACTGGAAGTCTTTCCAACTGATATATCCTCTTTGCTACTGTTAGTTGCCTGATAACAATGATGTGTCTCTGCTGCATTCTTTTGTTCCCTTAAGATCATTAATTACTGAGACCTGTTCAAGGACAAGCATTGTGGCCAGGCTTAGATCACAAAATGTCTTAGGTCAAAAATGGATTCTTTTCTGTCAAGAAAGCCATGCCTAGTTCTCTTTCTCTGAGAAGCCCCTACCCTATCTGCTTACAAAATCCCCCTTTGAGATATTTCACTCGTCAATCTTGAGGGTACAGGGCTGAAGGCACGTCTTCTGTATTTGCTTCCTATGGAGAATGTGCATTGTAGTCTCCATAGTTAGAGGAGTGAAACTCTCTCTTGCTTCTAGAGCTAAATAAATTTGGGGATCCATCGAAGTAGTGCATGAACCTCACTTGGACAGCATTATTCTAACAGGTGTAGGAGAGGCATAGCAGGAGAGACAATTAACAATGACCTTGCAACCTCAGTAGCAGAGACTCGCACCAAGAGCCCCCCAAACCAAATTATTTTTCTGATATTTTCCCTAATCTGGAAAGGGGACTATTCACAGAGGTTTGATTTTTCATATATGTATAGGGTGAGTCATATTAGAAGACTCTTCAGGTATAAAAAAACAGCATTCAATATATATTATACCATAAGTGCCTCCTTGCTAGGCTGTTAAAATATCAAGAACCACTTCATACGGCCACCTTTTTCATCATAGAAACTTCTACGTTCAGCAGATTGACAGCCTGATTATTATCATTTTAATTCTTGCTGGGTAAATTTCATTAAGGCCTCCTGTGAGTGGTGAGGTCCTCTATTTTTGAGTTCTAAATGCATTCCCCTCCTTAATGGCCAAAGTAAATGTATGATGCATGTTTGATAGGCCACAAAACAGGCCTCTCTAGTCAGTAAAGTTTAAGTTAAACCATGTATAAGCCAGAATGACTTCCCCATACCTCAAAATGAAAATTTTTCCATCACTTCCCCTTTTGATTACAAATCTTTCAATAAACCAAAATATTTGTCCTTTGGTGCCAGGGTGGTTTCTGCCAACCTTGGGTGCATCATGTCCCTTGGTGCTGGGCCTCCTTTTTGTTAATACGTAGATATTTGCTTTGTTATCCACATTGGGGGGAAACTAATCAGATATCATGAACAAGCTCAGAGGTATGCTAATGGAGAAACATAGGGCCTCATCCAAAGTCGTGGGGCATCTGATCTTCTTCTAAAAACAGATTGCTGTGATAAGCTTCAGAAACAAACTTAGGGGACTTCCCTGTGGTCTAGTGGTAAAGAATCCTGCTTCCAATGCAGGGGACTTGGGTTCAATCCCTGGTTGGGGAACTAAGATCCCGCATGCCATGGGACAACTAAGCCCACAGACCACAATTACTGAGCCCACGTGCCTCAGCTAGAGAGCCCGCATGCTGCAAACTGCAAAGCCCATGTGCACTGGAGCCCATGCACCACAACTAGAGAGTGAATACCTGCACACCACAACTAGAGAGAAGCCCGTGCACCACAATGAATATCCTGCGCACTGCAACAAAAGATGCCGTATGCTACAACAAAGATTCCACATGCCGCAACTAAGACCTGGAGCAGCCAAAAATAATAAATAAATAACTTAATTAATTTAAAAAATAATATTAAAAAGAAACAAAATATGTTTTTAATAATTCATTTAAACTTTACAATTATGTAGCATAATGACAAGAAGCTATCTGGGAGTTGAGTCTTAGACAGTAAATACAAACCTCAGTTAACAAAACTAGAATTTAATATCCACTGAGACATCATCTTTTTCTCTCTAAAATTACCCTCATTTTTACCAAATATAGCCAAATTAAGATTAATTTGTTTGCAAATTAAGTCTTATTTCAGTAAACTTTGCCTAATTACTTACATAAGGAGTCTCAGACTGAACTTTAAAAATAAAAAAATCTTCTCAGGGCCAGGAAAGCCATGCCAAGGGCTTGTCACAGACTTTGCCTTGCAGATTTGGGTGAATTCTTCCCTTTTTGAGGGTCCAAAAATATCACCAGTAAGTAGGTCACCTTCCTTGTTTACTGGATAAAGCTACTGGGAACCTATAAGTTACCAATTTCTGGGGGGATCAGGTAGAGAGAGAAGATAAATGTTTCAATTCCACTTACAGAAGTGTAATTTACCAAATTGCTGTAAGTCATAACTAGCTTGAGAGAAAGGGTTTCCTTATATCTGGAAAACACAGATTAAAACCAGTAATAATTCTGATAAAAACCGAAAAAATTAGAACCATATTTACCAGTTCACTCAGTCGTATGTAACTAATCCCTTTTGTTAACAGTTTTATGATGCTATCAGGGTTTCCATTAGGATTCTTTAATTTATTTACCCATTTCAGCAGTAGGATCTGAAAGTTATCAGAAACCTGTACTTGTCAAAAATGTCTTTTCTATGAATCATCTTGAAATGAAGTATTTTTGTAAAAACACCAGAATAAAATAAGTGTCTATGAATGACAAAAGACTTAAAAAGCATGGTTAAACACCTGACCATAATGCAACTGACAAAGAAACTTGGCTCTAACTTTGGAAAGCTTATCACTCTGTGATAATTACTTTCCTTGTAATTTGACATATACCAAATAATCCTAATTAGTTTAATATTTTTCTCTGAGATGCCTTAGGGGCCCTCTGAAGAATCTTAAAGTTAGCTGGAGGTCAAAAGAACTTTAATTAGAATTTGATACTGGGAAGTTTGTCAAAAATATCAAAAAGTTTCAAAAGACTTGGTCAAATAGAATCATTGGTCACTGTGAAACAATACTTATTCATTTTACCAAAGTGACAAAAGATTCCAAAAGCAAACACAGATCACTTAAAGGCAAAGAAACTTACACAATCTGTTATCAAATGTAGCATTCCAAGAAAACTTATTTCTCTTTACACAGAGAGACACAAAATCCAGTCCTGCACCAGCCTACTCTTAATAACAAAATTCATTTACCTAAGTAAATTTAATCCAATCTTGGAAAATCCTGACCATGTACAAAACTCTTTTCCCAGTGTTCCTTTTCAAGTAAACCTTCTACAGCTTTCTGTATCTATATTATTTTGTCCCTTACTTTCTTTTCTATTCAGAAATAACCAGCTATAGAATAAAACTACCCTTTTACTTTCCTAACAGAATGCAGTTCCATTCCTCTTACCTTCCTTTACTAAAACACACGTCTATTTAACTGGCATACTGAAATGTTTCCCTTATTATTTTAATAGATTTAATTACATATATTATAATTTTAACCCTTAAAAACCTTAATCTCTATCAAAAGCCAAGAAGCAAGTAATTGTGAACTGTTTGTCAAACAGCATTTCCTAATTGGAAAATTTATGAATATATTCTATAACCTCTAAGAATCATACATTTTCTCACAGCAGAATTTCTTTATTTTAACATCTTTATTGGAGTATAATTGCTTTACAATGTTGTATTAGTTTCTGCTGTATAACAAACTGAATCAGTTATATGTATATGTATATCCCCATATCCCCTCCCTCTTGTGCCTCCTTCCCACCCTCCCTATCCAACCCCTCTAGGTGGTCACAAAGCACCAAGCTGATCTCCCTGTGCTATGCAGCTGCTTCCCACTAGCTATCTATTTTACATTTGGTAGTGTTTATATGTCAATGCTACTCTCCCACTTTGTCCCAGCTTACCTTTCCCCCCCACCCCGTGTCCTCAAGTCCATTCTCTACATCTGTGTAATTATTCCTGTCCTGCCCCTAGGTTCATCAGACCCATTTTTTTAATTCCATATATATGTGTGTTAGCATATGGTATTTAAATGTTTTTCATTTTCTGACTTACTTCACTCTGTATGACAAACTCTACACCCATCCACCTGACTATAAATAACTCAATTTTGTTTCTCTTTATGGCTAATATTCCTTTGTATATATGTGCCACATCTTCTTTATCCATTCATCTGTCAGTGGACTCTTAGGATGCTTCCATGTCCTGGCTATTGTAAATAGAGCTGCAATGAACATTGTGGTACATGACTCTTTGAATTATGGTTTTCTCAGGGAATATGCCCAGTAGTGGGATTGCTGGGTCGTATGGTAGTTCTATTTTTAGTTTTTTAAGGAACCTCCATACTGTTCTCTATAGTGGCTGTATCAATTTACATGCCCACCAACAATGCAACAGGGTTCCCTTTTCTCCACACCCTATACAGCATTTACTGTTTGTAGATTTTTTTGATGATGGCCGTTCTGACTGGTGTGGGGTGATACCTCATTGGGGTTTTTACTTGCATTTCTCTAATGATTAGTGATGTTGAGCATCCTTTCATGTGTTTGTTGGCAATCTGTATATCTTCTTTGGAGAAAGGCCTATTTAGGTCTTCTGACCATTTTTTGATTGGGTTCTTTGTTTTTTTTATAGTGACCTGCATTAGCTGCTTGTATATTTTCAAGATTATTCCTTTGTCAGTTGCTTTGTTGGAAATGTTTCTCCCATTCTGAGTGTTGTCTTTTAGTCTTTTTTATGGTTTCCTTTACTGTGCAAAACTTTTACATTTCATTAAGTCCCATTTGCTTATTTTTATTTCCATTTCTCTAGGAGGTGAGTCAAAAAGGATCTTTCTGTGATTTATGTCATAGAGTGTTCTGCCTATGTTTTCCTCTTAAGAGTTTTATTCTGTCTCTCCTTACCTTTAGATCTTTAATCCCTCTTGAGTTTATTTTTGTGTATGGTATAAGGAAGTGTTCTAATTTTATTCTTTAACATGTAGCTGTCCAGTTTTCCCAGCACCACTTATTGAAGAGGCTGTCTTTTTTCCATTGTATATTCTTGCCTCCTTTATCAAAGATAAGATGACCATAGGTGCGAGGGTTTATCTCTGGACTGTCTATCCTGTTCTATTGATCTATATTTCTGTTTTTGTGCCAATACCATACTGTCTTGCATACTGTAGCTTTGTAGTATAGTCTGAAGTCAGGGAGCTTAATTCTTCCAGCTCCAGTTTTCTTTCTGAAAATTGTTTTGGCTCTTAGAGGTCTTTTGTGTTTCCATACAAATTGTGAAATTTTTTGTTCTAGTTTTGTGAAAAATGCCATTGGTAGTTTGATAGGGATTGCATTGAATCTGTAGATTGTTTGGGTAGTATAGTCATTTTTGCAATGTTGATTCTTCCAATCCAAGAACATGGTATATCTCTCCATCTGTTTCTATCATCTTTAATTTCTTCCATCAGTGTCTTATAGTTTTCTGCATGCAAGTCTTTTGTTTCCTTAGGTAAGTTTATTCCTAGATATTTTATTCTTTTTGTTGCAATGGTAAATGGGAGTGTTTCCTTAATTTCTCTTTCATATTTTTCATCATTAGTGTATAAGAATGCAAGAGATTTCTCTGCATTAAGTTTGTATCCTGCTACTTTACCAAATTCATTGATTAGCTCTAGTACTTTTCTGGTAGCATCTTTCGGATTCTCCATGTATAGTATCATGTCATCTGCAAACAGTGAAAGCTTTACTTCTTCTTTTTGATTTAGATTCCTTTTCTTTCTTTTTATTCTCTGATTGCTGTGGCTAAAACTTCCAAAACTATGTTGAGTAATAATGGTGAGAGTGGGCAACCTTGTCCTGTTCCTGATCTTAGAGGAAATGGTTTCAGTTTTTCACTATTGAGAATGATGCTGGCTGTGGGTTTGTCATTTATGGCCTTTATTATGTTGAAGTAGGTTCCCTCTATGCCCACTTTCTGGAAATTTTTTATCATAAATAGGTGTTGAATTTTGTCACAAGCTTTTTCTGCATCTGTTGAGATGATCATATGCTTTTTTATCCTTCAATTTGATAATATGGTGTATCACATTGTTTGTTTTGCATATATGAAGAATCCTTGCATTCCTGGGATAAACCCCACTTGATCATGGTGTATGATCCTTTTAATGTGCTGCTGGATTGTGTTTGCTAGTATTTTGTTGAGGATTTTTGCACCTATGTTCATCAGTGATATTGGCCTGTAGTTTTCTTTTTTTGTGACATCTTTGTCCGGTTTTGGTATCAGGGTGATGGTGGCCTCATACAATGAGTTTGGGAGTATTCCTCCCCCTGCTATATTTTGGAAGAGTTTGAGAAGGATAGGTGTTAGCTCTTCTCTAAATATTTGATAGAATTCACCTGTGAAGCCATCTGGTCCTGGGCTTTTGTTTGTTCGAAGATTTTTAATCACAGTTTCAATTTCAGTGCTTGTGGTTGGTCTGTTCATATTTTCTATTTCTTCCTGGTTCAGTTGGAAGATTGTACTTTTCTAAGAATTTGTCCATTTCTTCCAGGTTGTCCATTTTATTGGCATATAGTTGCTTGTAGTATTCGCTCATGATCCTTTGTATTTGTGCAGTGTCAGTTGTTACTTCTCCTTTTTCATTTCTAATTCTGTTGATTTGAGTCTTCTCCCCCCTCTTTTTGATGAGTGTCACTAAAGGTTTATCAATTTTGTTTATCTTCTCAAAGAACCAGCTTTATTGATCTTTGCTGTTGTTTCCTTCATTTCTTTTTCATTTATTTCTGATCTAATCTTTATGATTTCTTTCCTTCTGCTCCCCCTGGGTCTTTTTTTCTTCTTTCTCTAATTACTGTAGGTGTAAGTTTAGGTTGTTTGAGATGTTTCTTGTTTCTTGAGGTAGGATCGTATTGCTATAAACTTCTCTCTTAGAACTGCTTTTGCTGCATCCTATAGGTTTTGGGTTGTCGTATTTTCATTGCCATTTGTTTCTAGGTATTTTTGATTTCCTCTTTGATTTCTTCAGCTATCTCTTGGTTACTTAGTAGTGTACTGTTTAGCCTCCATGTGTTTGTATTTTTTATAGTTTTTTTTTCCTGTAATTGATATCTAGTCTCATTGCATTGTGGTCGGAAAACATGCTTGGTATGATTTCAATTTTCTTAACTTTACCAAGGCTTTGATTTGTGACCCAAGATATTATCTATCCTGCAGAGTGTTCCATGTGCACTTGAGAAGTGTATTCTGTTGTTTTTGGATGGAGTGTCCTATAAATATCAATTAAGTCCATCTGGTCTAATGTGTCATTTAAAGCTTGTGTTTCCTTATTTATTTTCATTTTGGATGATCTGTCCATTGGTAAATGTGGGGTGTTAAATTCCCCTACTATGATTGTGTTACTGTCAATTTCCCCTCTTATGGCTGTTAGCATTTTTCTTATGTATTGAGGTGTTCTTATGTTGGGTGCATAAATATTTACAATTGTTATATCTTCCTCTTGGATTGATCCCTTGATCATTATGTACTGTCATTCTTTGTCTCTTGTAATACTCTTTATTTTAAAGTCACTTTGTCTGATATGAGTACTGCTACTTCCCCTTTCTTTTGATTTCCATTTGCATGGAATATATTTTTCCATCCCTTCACTTTCAGTCTGTATGTGTCCCTAGGTCTGAAGTGGGTCTCTCGTAGACAGCATATATACGGGTCTGGTTTCTATACCCATTCAGCCAGTCTGTGTCTTTTGGGCAGAGCATTAAATCCATTCACATTTAAGGTAATTTTCGATATGTATGTTCCTATTTAGCTGTGTTCAGTTTTTTTGTAGGTCTTTTCCCTCTGTTGTGTTTTCTGCCTAGAGAAGTTACTTTAACATTTGTTGTTATGCTGAATTCTCTCAGCATTTGCTTGTTTGTAAAGGTTTTAATTTCTCCACGAATCTGAATGAGATCCTTGCTCGTGGAGTAATCTTGGTTGTAAGTTTTTCCCTCTAATCACTTTAAATATGTCCTGCCACCCCCTTCTGGCTTGCAGAGTTTTTGCAAAGATCAGCTTTGATCTTTCTGCAAAGATCCTTCAGAGTTTTTGAAATATCAACTGTTACCCTTATGGGGATTCCCTTGTATGTTATTTGTTGCTTTTCCCTTGTGCTTTTAATATTTTTTCTTTGCATTTAATTGTTGATAATTTCATTAATATGTGTCTTGGTATGTTTCTCCTTGGATTTATCCTGTGCTTCCTGGACTTGATTGACTATTTCCTTTCCCATGTTAAGGAAGTTTTCGACTCTAATCTCTTCAAATATTTTCTCAGACACTTTCTTTTTCTCTTCTTCCTGTGGGACCCCTATAATCCGAATATTGGTCCATTTAATGTTGTCTCAGAGGTCTCTGAGACTGTCCTCAATTCTTTTCATTCTTTTTTCTTTATTCTGCTCTGCAGCAGTTATTTCCACTATTCTATCTTCCAGGTCACTTATCTGTTTCTCTGCCTCAGTTATTCTGCTATTGATTCCTTCTAGAATGTTTTTAATTTCATTTATTGTGCTGTTCCTCATTGTTTGTTTGCTCTTTAGTTCTTCTAGGTCCTTGTTAAACGTTCCTTGTATTTTCTCCATTCTATTTCCAAGATTTTGGATCATCTTTACTATCATTACTCTGAATTCTTTTTTCAGGTAGACTGCCTATTCCTTCTTCATTTTTTTGGTTTGGTGGCTTTTTACCTTGCTCCTTATCTGCTGCATATTTCTCTGTCTTCTCATTTTGTTTAACTTACTGTGTTTGGGGTTTCCTTTTCACAGGCTACAATTTGTAGCTCCCGTTAATTTGGGTGTCCGCCCACAGTGGGTGAGGTTGGTTCAGTGGCTTGTGTAGGCTTCCTGGTGGAGGGGACTGGTACCTGTGGGTGAGGCTGGATCTTGTCCTTCTGGTGGGAAGGGCCACATCTGGTAGTGTGTTTTGGGGTGTCTGTGAACTTAATATGACTTTAGGCTGCCTCTCTGCTGATGGGTGGGGTTGTGTTCCTGTCTTGCTCATTGTTTGGCATGGGGCATCCAGCACTGGAGATTGCTGGTCATTGGGTGGAGCTGGGTCTTTGTGTTGAGATGGAGATCTCTGGGAGAGCTCTCACCAAGTGATATTACATAGGTCTGGGAGGTCTCTGGTGGTCCAATATCCTGGACTTGGCTGTCTCACCTTGGAGGCTCAGGCCCAACACCTGGCTGGAGCACCGAGACCCTGCCAGCCACACGGCTCAGAAGAAAAGGAAGAAAAAAAAAAACCTGAACAGATAGAACCCCAAGCCAAATGGTAAAAGCAAAACTAAACAGACAAAATCACTCAAAGAAACAAACACACACACTCATAAAAAGAAAACAATCAAACAACATCAAAAAACGAACAGAGAGAACCCTAGGACAAATGGTAAAACAAACCAAAACAGAAAACATCACACAAAGAAACATACACACACACACTCAGAAGAAGAGAAAAAAGGAGAAAAAAATAATAATAATAAATATTTTTAAAAAAAGGAAGAGAGCAACCAAACCACTAAACAAATCCACCAATGATAGCAAGCACTAAAAACTAAACTAAGATAAAAAAAAAATCAGATACATAATGCAAACCCCAAGTTTACAGTTGCTCCCAACGTCCACCACCTCAATTTTGGAAACATTCATTGTCTATTCCAGTATTCCACAGATGCAGTGTTTATCAAGTTGATTGTGGGGATTTAATCCACTGCTCCTGAGGCTGCATGGAAAAATTTCCCTTTATCTTCTTTGTTCACACAGCTCCTGGGGTTCAGCTTTAGTTTTGACCCCACCTCTGCATTTAGGCCACCCTCAGACATCTGTTCCTGACAGGAGGGTGTTAAAGCAGTGGCTGATTAGGGCTCTCTTGCTCATTCAGGCCAGGGAGAGGGAGGGGTGCTGTAGTCATAATTGGAATGCAGGGCAAGCCTGTGGTGGCAGAGGCCAGCATGACATTGCAACAGCCTGAGGCATGCCATGGGTTCTCCTGGGGAAATTGTCTCTGGATCACGGGGCCCTGGCAGTGACATGCTGCACAGGCTCTGGGGGTGTTGGGAGTGTGTGTAGGACCTGCACTTGCACACAGGATTCTTGGTGGCAGCAGTGACAGCAGTAGCAGTCAATACATGTCCCTGGGGTCTGAGCTGAGAGCTACAGCTCATGCCCACCTCTGGAGTTCACTTATGCAGTGCTTTGTCGTCTATGGGCACACAGAGTAGGACTCCCCTCACCTTGCGCACCCCAAAACAATGGTCTCTTGCATCTCCAGCAGGTCCAGACTTTTTCCCGGACTCCCTCCAGGCTAGCTTTGGTGCACTAACCCCCTTCACGCTGTCTTCACGCAGCCAACCCCCGTCCTCTCCTTGTGGTCTGACTGCCAAAGCCCGCGCCTCAGCTCTCAGGCCCCACTCACCCCGGTGGGTGAGCAGACAAACATCTCAGGCTAATGAGTGCTGGTCGGCAGTGATCCTCTGTGTGGGAATCTCTCCACTTTGCTGTCTGCACCCCTGTTGCTGCACTCTCCTCTGTGGTGTGGCTCCAAATCTTCCCCACTGCCCACCCCTCGTCCCCACCAGTGAATGGGCTTCCTAGTGTGTGGGAACGTTTTATCTTTCACAGCTCCCTCTCAGAGGCACAGGTCCCATCCCTATTCTTTTGTCTCTGTTTTTTCTTTTCTCTTTTGCCCTATCCAGGTATGTGGGGATTTTCTTGCCTTTGGGAAAGTCTGAGGTCTTCTGCCAGCGTTCAGTAGGTGTCCTGTAGGAGTTGTTCCATGTGTACATGTATTTTTGATGTATTTGTGGGGAGGAAGGTGATCTCCACGTCTTATTCCTCTGCCATCTTGAAGGTCTTCTCATAGCAGAATTTCTTGCCTCAATGTGCTACATGTCTTTAAGAAACCCAAACATCTTTAGTTTCCCCTCATAAGAAGACAAAAGTAGATAAACTTAGACCTGTTTAGCAAGTAGTGTTCCAGTGTTTTATTTTATTTGAAATAACCTGGATGGTCAATAATTCCTATCATTTAATTTAATATAGTAAAACTAAATTTTCAAGTTGCCAAAATCAGGAGAGACTATTTTAGATAAACATTCCCAAAACGCAATTTTTTTAAGTTCAACTAAAGAAACCTCTTATCTCATGTACATTTAATTTATTTAAGATTTAATTATACCAAGTTCTTTTCCTTGCTGACAAATTTGACTCTCAGTATAATGAAAGTATTATTCTTAATACTGATGACTCTAAAGACATGTCTATATTAATTAAACGAACAAACAAGCTTGTTTTTGCTCATTAAGGATTAGTCCTAGATCACATGACCCTGAAATTTATTTTGGCCAGTTTTCTTTATATTTAGAAATATTTAACTTGTAAGCATTTACTTTTCTTTAGGCCAATTAAATACAGCTCATCTACAAGTTACTTTTTATATAAAGACAGATGGAACCAGAGATCTCCTAGCCCCATTTTAAACTTAGTTATGAACCAGGTATTATAATATAAAATACACTGGTTTATAATGGTTGGAATAAGTTAAAAAAATTTTTTAACTTCTCTTTCCCCTTCTCCCTCTCAGTCTCAGGAATTACAGGTGGTCTAGATAAGTGTTTCTGAGAGCCCTCATAGAACATTTACATCTCAAGGTGAGACTGATTTGGAGTCTTAAAGATCTATTTGCCTGTCCCCAGGTGACTCAGCTGGAGTCTCAGATGACCCAGTTTGAGTTCTCGACAACTCAATGACAAGGACCCAAAGGTTCTGAGCTACTTGTGGGTCCTCAGATCTCCTGGGGAACCAAAACTGAATTTCCTGAGCTTAGCCTAGAACCATATTTCTTAGGGGTTCTTGTCTCTGAGAGAGGCTTCCGGAGACCAATGGTGGGGAATGACAGGGAGGGGTGGACCCGAAAAAGACATATACACAGATCCAAACTAACTGATCAAGATGAGAGACAGATTAACACTAAAGACATGCTCTTGGCCTCCTGATTATATCCTGAAGGTGAGAGTGCTTCAGGGATTGTGACTATGGATGATTTACATGTTCCTGGTTGCACGGATGCATGCTTCACGTCAGCAGGGAAACTAGAGCCAGTCTGCCCTGATCCATGACCAACTTATACTTTCATGGGACTCTCCAAGTGGTGAGCACACTGATGGGTCTTCAGTGCTTGACCTGTGCCCACAATTGTGGCAGAGACTCACAAAAGCAGTTGGACAAACAAAACCACATAAAACCAAGATCCTTCCAAATTCACTGATGAAGACTTGAAACAAACCAATGACAGAAATTTAAACTAAAGACACAAGAAACAAAGAGGTGATCTTCCTGTGCGGTGGCCTCCAGAGGACTTTGTCCAGCCCAACTCCTCACTCACTTAGCCCTCTGCTAGAACAGAGTTTGTCCAGCTCCTCACTCACCTGGCATTTCTGGCCAGGCAAAGCCAGTGACCCTGTGTTGGGCATCCCCAGGACACTACCCTGACCCATGAAAGGTATCTCAATCAAGGATATTTGGGAGGGTTTGTCTTTCCAGATGAGTGCTCCCAGATCAGATGCTTGGCTGTTTTCAGATCTCAGACTTATTCCAGTAGGGCTCGTTGACTCAGAGGTCAAGGGCAAGGGCTAAATCACCCTGTTCTTTTGGCTGGCCACCTGTTGGCCTTGAGTCAGAGAGCCGTCTGGCTGGATTTGTTACCAAATTGGTCACCTGGAGCCACACCAGTGTCCTAGTTCAGGCCGAGGCCCCTAGCCCCCCAAGACCCCAGGGAGGTTCTTTGTGGCTCAGATTCGCACAGCCAATAACAAAACCAGTGCTGAGACTGGAATAGCACAAGCTTTATTCAATGGCCAAAGAATGGCACAAATCAACTTCTTTGTCTCACAATCCCTTAGACTCTTCGAGCAACATGGGGGTGTCTCACAGTCCCTCAGACTCTGACCTGACCTCTAAGACTGGAGAAGAGAGGAATGTCTTGCAATTCCTTGGACTCTCAGAGCCAACCTGGCCAGACCAGATTAACTGTGCAGTTCTTGAGTCATTTCTTCTCTCCCGTTGAGATGGGGACAGAACCCTGAAGCTGATTTGTGGGATAAACACCTCTCACCTCTCCAAAGGGACTCTCCAGATCAAGAAGTCCAGAGCAGCTTCTGAGCCCATTCAGCAAGTTGAGGTGCATAGACCTGAAAAATCAGGCACCAAGAGGGATTCCCCTATGCCCTTCCCCTTAGATCCCCCAGCAACATAGACAAATTCACCCGGGTGAACTGCTGCAGCCCACTGCGTTGCCTCTTGGGAGCTGGAGCAACACAAAGGGGTTAGGTGAGAGGTCCCACCAGAGTCATCAAAATTTGTCACCTGCAAACTGTGTTCTCCTTTTAGTGGGTGTCAAGTCAAAAGACACAACCAAGACAAAGATCAGGAGAAGGAAGTATTTATTACTTGTAGCAAGTAAGGAGATCACTGGGGATCTTTCCCAAAGCCGTGTCTCCTCAACGTTTAAGATAGTGGGGTCCATGAAGTATTGTGCAGCTGTGTGGCATGTCTGTAAGCCTCAGTCATAATGTTTATGAAGACAATGACTAACATCTTCTACAGAAGTGTCTGGAATGCAATGTCACGTACGGGGGCCACTGGCAACATGTGACTCGAGCCGTTGAACTGTAGCTAGTTTGACTGAGGAACTGAATTTTAAATTTCATTTAAATATTAATGTGTAGTTTGCATTGTATTTCTGTTGGACAGTGCTGGACTTGTCCAGAAGGCTAAGGGGCAGGGCTATGCACTTGCCCTTCCTGATGTATAGCCTTCATGCCAGGATGTGAGTTGCTCCTCAGCCCAGTGCTGAAGCTTCCGCCACACGCATATGGGCACTGCTGAGATTATGCCCCTCTTTGAAAATTTGAGAGAAGGGGGCATCCCTTTTCTTTATTTAAACGTTCCACCTTATTCCAGGTGTTGGGAGAATGTATTACCTATGCAAAGATGGCGAGTTTCATTTAATTTTCAAGGCTCTGGAAATATGGGCTGGGAATGAGACACAAAACGTAAATAGAATCAAGAGAGGGCTGGTTTGGTAGGGGATTAGAAGGATGGGAATGGATAGGGAAGGAACTCACAGTTGGATGCACAGATTTTGGTATTATTATAGTAATCGAGTGGTGGGTAGCTGAGTGCCAAATTTGTTATGCTTCATGACTTAGGTATGTGTTTCATGTATGTATCAAAACTTCTGTGATTAAAATGAAAGGGTTGGGGTAAGAAAATTATCAATCATGTTTATTTGTATTTGAGTCCCTATGTTCATTCCAACTCAATATACACACATGTGCCATATGTGAACATGTTTGATGTACTTTTGTTGCATTGTATTAAATTTAAGTATGGTTCTTATCATTTGTCAGGGCACAGATGTTTCTTATTTCATTTTAAAAACTATTAAGAAATTGACTTTAGATTACACTAGAAAAAACAAGCTTGAAGGTTATTTATGGCTGTCCTTAGTAGGGTCTAATGACCCTTCCACTAGGTGGAAGCCATGGAGACCAACTTGCAAAATGTTCAGGAAATCCAGAATTTTAGGGTAGGGCAAACAAGTAATGTTAATAGCACTGAGAACTTAAGGAAAAATATAGTCCTCTTAAATGCAAAAATCATCTCATTTCATAGGAAGAGTTATAGTTTCTTCTTTAAGACAGCAGGAGTAAAGCATGGAAAATACTACATAAAAATTTTTAAATGGTTTTGCTTTTTAATACAAAATAAGTATTTTGATTTTAAAAGTAACAAAATCATTCAAGGTACTGTACTAAGATTTAGGCTCGTAATTATTCTTAGAGCTTATAAACAACTGTGATAGGACAAGGTTCTTCCATTTGGTCATAGAATGTCAGTTCTGCTCTGGGTTCATATATGTCTATTTTCTCTCTTTATTAAACTCTTGAGGGCGTCTTGAGGAAAAATAAACCTATATTTTCCTATGTAAACCATAGCGGGGTATAAGCTTTCAGTAAATGTTAGTCAAATCCAAGTTGAATAACTCCTTCTAATTCTGTTTTCAGAGACTTCACTGGTGGAATAGGATCAAGACCAAGGCCAGGTAATTTAGTGTTGGCAGCAATAACATCATACACGCCTCCCTGAAATTCAGTGCAATTCATATTACAGTTTCATATATTTCCCCCTTTTATTTCTTCAGCTTTGCTGCCTCTTTACCTGCTTCTGAAAGTGCCACCCCTCATGCTCAGGGCCCAGGTTAAGGAGCTAGAGGCCGAGTTAGTGATGGGGTGGCAGTCCCATAGCCTTCCCGCTGTGATAACCTTAGTACAGTAACTAGTAACTTTAGTACAGTAACTTTAGTACAGTAACTTTAGTTACTTTAGTACAGTAACTTTAGTTAACTTTAGTTACAGGTAACTTTAGTACAGTCAGGTACTAAAGGTAACTTTAGTATAGTCAACCAGAGAATCTTATTTTATTTGTCCATCATTATTAGCTTGGCATGTTAACAGTATCAAAATGCTTTCTGTATTCACTTATTTGATGAAATATATAGGCTGTTTTACTAAAATTTGTATTTTTGCTTGGTAGGAATGTTAGCCAGTTGAATTTTGATGCTTATAGTGCATACCTACTAACAAAAAAAAGTAACCTTGTTTTACATACATATTTCTATAAGCTCTACACCTATATGATATGAGTAAGCATATCTTTTCTTCTATCTCTGTTACTCTGACACAGATAATTTTAATTATTTGTATTTGATTAAAGCAGTGTTATATCACATTGTTTCTCTAATAATGTAAAAATTATGGATTCTTAAAACATAAAAGTTTATAGTAATTGTTTGAGAAAAAAGAGTGTATTCCTTAATATTTCTAATTTCTATTAAAGAGGATCAAAGTTCAACAGTAATAGTAAAGTTTTTAACTAAACCTGGACAATTCAGGAAAAAAACTTAGTGACTGTGCTTTTAACATATGTGTATGACTCGAGTATAAAGTTCTATTTTACTACTTTGGTTAATTTGGAATTATTGCTTAATGTTATTTTCACTTTGACTTCCTTAATTCACATTCTTTTGTAGAGTTAATAGGTATAGTGAACAAAGGAGATGTGAATTGATTTACTGTAATATTAGTCCATGTCTCCACATTTATTAAATTTGCTTTGGAAGAGTTATTGACAGTTTGGGGCCAATCTGTCACTATCAGCATAGATGCAAAAAACAGATAGCTTTGTTATTAACATATCTAAAGCTGTCATGCTGACCATGCTCTACTCCTGCTATTTTGGCATAAGGTAAGTTCATAACATAATCATGAAGTTAAAATAATTGTCATTGATTGGTTTTATAATAGTGATAGCAGAATACATACATATGTAAGCAATTTGCAGTTCAGTTGTGATTCATAATAAGAATTATTTTTCCTAAAGGGTATGTTGAGTTAGCTAGTTTAAGACTTGACTTTATGTCAGCAAAATTGATCAGATCTCTGGATAGTTAAACAAACTATTTAGCACAGTTAACATGTAATATATAATATTTCTTAGACCTACAGTTTGTTATACTATCTACTTTTTAAAAATTTACTGATTCATATATTTTAAATTTAAAACAGAATGTACTATAGCATTTTAAGTGTTGTCAGTGAATGCTAAAGTTTACCTATAAATGAGTGATTAGTTTCAACTAATCTTGTAGAACACAGTAATGCATATGAGGAAATTTGGGTTACTACTTACAAGTTATTCCACTTTCCAGTAAAACAAAAGATTTTTTTTCTTCATCTTAATGCAAAATGTTTTTTCTGCATATTATAAAAGTCATACTTTTTAAAGTGTTGCAGGTAAAATTGGACTATTGGTTGCTTTATCAAATCATAAACAACTGGTACCAGTCCCATCCACTTAGATCACCTTCTCTGCAAATCAGTATTCTTTCCATTATGTATAACCAATAGCTATAGTCCTGTATTGCCTAAGTGCTCTGGAAAAAAATTGTCAGAGATGAGAGAATTTTGTCAAAACCTGGGTATGCTCCCAGGACTATATCTAGTATGTGAACATCATTTTCCATGTGCTATGGCAGAACAAAGGGTGAGAACTATTATTTTAGAGTGCTAAGTGACTGTATTAGAATATGATCTTGCCTATATTGTACTCCTAAAATGTGAACTTCTAGGTTCATATTGTGGTCATACAGCAGTATTTGATGTACCTCCAAACTCCTATAAAACAAATAACCATGAAGCTGTTTCAAGTTAACACTATTAAAAATCCTCTTGTTCTGTCTTTTGATACTAACTAGATTGTATAAATTATTTGATAAGATATTCTTTAGGTTAAATAACAGACTAGTTCTCTGACAACAGAGTTGAAAATTTAGGAACTTCTATACTGAATGGATGAAAATATTAACAGTAATTAACATGGAATCAATGAATGAATAAACACTTTTTACACATATTAATTATTTTAGCTCTATTTCCCTAACCTTTGTCACTTATAGATTACCATGGCACAAATTTGGCTGTATCTGAGTACCATCTATATTACTATTTTCCAAATATCGATTTCTTTAATTTGACTTACTTTCTCAACTTAAAGTTATCTAAAGGGAAGTTTATATTTTTGTTACAAATGGGAAACCAGAATAGCGTCACTTGCCATAATAGGTGACAATTATAAAAAATAAATGCAAATCTAAGCAAAACAATATTATTAAATTCTAGTAGATACTGTTATCTGCTTATCCTGAGATCTGTTTTCTTTGTTATGAAGGAACATTAGCTCATATCTCAAAGATGGTGATGACATACTTGTTCCATACTGAAACTTAACCCTTGATATAATCAGTAGAAAGAAAAGAAAACTGGAAAAGGAATACCTTTTATACCTGATCTACTTACTGTGTAACGTTATGCTTTTAAGTGCCTCTAGCTGCAGGAAACTCAGTTATGTCCAAAAGTTCTCGGGATGAATAATTTTTTAAATTGAAGTATAGTTGGTTTACAATATTATATTAGCTTCAGGTGTACAACATCGATTCTCTATTTTCATAGATTATACTCCACTTAAAGTTATAAAATATTGGCTCTATTTCCTGTGCTGTACATTACATCCTTGTATCTTATTTATTTTATATGTAATAGTTTGTACCTCTTAAACCCCTTCCCCTAATTTGCACCTCCCCCTCTCCCCGCTGGTAACCACTAGTTTATTCTCTGTATCTGTAAGTCTATTTCTGTTTTGTTCTATTCATTTGTATGCTTTATTTTTTAGATTCCACATGTAACTGAAAAATACACTGTATTTGTCCTTCTCTGTATGACTTATTTCATTAAGCATAATATTCTCTAGGTCCATCCACATTGCTGAAAATGTCAGAATTTCATTCATTTTTATGGCTGAGTAATATGCCATTGTATATATACACCACATCTTCTTTATCCATTCATCTGTTAGTGGGCAGTTGAGTTGTTTTCACATCTTGGCAATTGTAAATAATGCTATAATGAAATTGGGATGCATACATCTTTTTGAATCAGTGTTTTTGTTTTCTTCAGATATATAATCAGAAGTGGGATTGCTGGATCATATGGTAGTTCTATTTTTAATTTTTTGTGGAAACTCCATGCTGTTTCCCATAGTGGCTGAACCAATTTACACTCCCACCACCAGTGTGCTAGGGTATTTATGTGTTGTCTTTTTGATGATAGCCATTCTGACAGTTGTGAGATGATCTCTCATGGTGGTTTTGATTTGCATTTCCCTGATTAGCAAGGTTGAGCATATTTTCATGTGCCTGTTGGCCAGCTGTGTGTCTTCTATGGAGAAATGTCTATTCAGGTGCTCTGTCCATTTTTAATTTTTTTATATTGAATTTTATGTGTTCTTTATTTATTTTGGATAGTCACCCCTTACCAGACATATCATTTGCAAATATCTTCTCCTATTCAGTAGTCTGTTTTTTCCTTTTGTCTATTGTTTGATTCACTGTGCAAAAGCTTTTAACTTTCATTAGGTCTGATTTGTTTATTTTTGCATTTGTTTGCCTTGTCTGAGTAGACATATTTAAAAAATATTGCTAAGACCTATGTCAAAGTGTGTACTGCCTATGTTTTCTTCTAGTTTTATGGTTTCTAGTCTTACATTTAAGTCTTTAATCTCCATTTTGAGTTTATTTTTGTATATGTTATGAGGAAATGTTCTAATCTCATTGTTTTACATGTAGCTATCCAGTTTTCCCAGCATCATTTGTTGAAGAGATTGTCTTTTCCCCATTATATGTTCTTGCCTCCTTTGTCATAGATTAGGTGACCACATGTGTGTGGGTTTATTTCTGGGCTCTCTACTCAGCTATGTGTCTGTTTTTGTGCCAGTACCATACTGTTTCTGACTACCATAGCTTTGTAGTATAGTCTGAAGTCAGGGAGCATGATACCTTCAGCTTCATTCTTTTTTCTCAATATTGTTTTGGCTCTTCAGGATCTTTTGTGGTTCTATATATTTTAAAATTATTTGTTCTAGTTCCATGAAAAATGTCATTGGTATTTGATAGGTATTGCATTAAATCTATACATTGCATTGGGTAGTATGGACATTTTAATAATATTATTTCTTCCAATCCATGAGTGCAGGATACTTTTCCATTTTTTTGTATCATCTTCAGTTTCTTTCATCAATGTCTTCTAGCTTTTTGATTATAAGTCTTTCAATTTCTTGGTTAAATTTATTCTAAGATATTTTATTCTTTTTGGTGTGATTATAAATGAGGTTGTTTTCTTAATTTCTCTTTATGATAGTTCATTGTTAGTGTACAGAAAGCAACAGATTTCTGTATATTAATTTTGTGTCAGTTCTGTAAAAATAATTTATTGGTTCTGTTGTCTATAGGGTCAAATTAATCAAACAATTGGATATTTTGAATTGGAAAAATGTCTAGGGTCTTTTATGTATATAAAAGAAATAGTCCTTCCCTGTTGAGATAGGGGAAATGATGTTGTATATTTGTGAAAATTAAATCATACCAAAACATATGATGAGAAATTTATTCTTTGTCAAGTTAATAGGGTACATTTTAATGTTATGGGTGCTATTTGTGTAGGTCAAATGTAAATTTTGGGGAGTGTCAGTCAAACCCAAATTTAAAATGCAAATGTAATGTCAACTAAGACTATGGCCAACTTTGACTGGATTAACACTGATGTTTCTCTCTCCTTTGCTGGGTTTTTCATTTTTCAGCAGCTAACACCCAGGCACTGAACTAATAGATGGGAATTATTATGCTCTGCATTTTGAATAGAAATTTTCTCTTCATGATTTCCAGGCTCTTAATTATCATACTAGATGACTGAGAATCTATTTTTATACTTGTCTTTTGTTCATAAAGATTACGTCTATGTAAAGTAGTCAATGTTTCATCCAAATACTCCAGAGAGCACAGCTATATTCTAGTTGTCCTTATTATGAGCAACTTTCAGTAGCTTGCTTTCAAGTTAGTTATTAACATAGAATACTTAATACTAGATATCACAATTGCCAAGGTGATTTTTTGTAAATGCCTTCTCTAATTTTATTGTATAGCAATTCTTTTAGCATGTGAAATGTGCTTACCAGACTTTAATCAAAACTCTTATAATACTAGTCTACACTATGCAATTTGACATATAATTATATATTTTTCTATATTGTTTGTTGGGATTTGGGTATGTTAGTCATATTTTGCAACCATATTATAAGCATCTTTAGTAAAGTTTGCATATATCTTGAGTATTTCCTCTGAGATCAGCCCCCTGAAAACTACTTATTTTGTAACTGATGCAGACCTACCACTGTTTAAACCCTTGTTTATTCTTGCTATTGAGAGCAACTGAATAAGTAATCTTGTGATTACTTAAAGACTAGGGGGAAAATGATATTTTAATGTTAGACTTCAGATTGGGGAAGAGGTGGGAGATAACGCATTTTCTCTATCAGTGATGAATTGCGTCCTAGTTCTTCATGCCAGGCAGGCACTGGGGGAGTGTGGACCAGTTGTAGATTTTTACATATTCTTTGGAGGACAATGTCTTTTCAAAAAGGTACTCAATCTCACAAATTTATTGATGGTTCCAATCCAAGCCTAAGTGCAGACTGCAAATTAGCTGTTAACGCAGCCCACAACACTGCCCCGGGGGTTTCTGCACTGGGAAAAGGCTAAATGAAAGGAGGAGAAGAAAGCTACACCACCCTCTGGTAGGAGTAAAGGGAGGTCTATGTGGCTTGGGTGATGATTGTAGCTTAGTGTACAAATAATTGAGTCAATGTAGAAAAGTAGGGCTTTCAAATTCCAAATTGCCATTATTAATGATTACTGAGATTCAAAAAGTGGTTTCAGGACTTCCTTGGTGCTGCAGTGGTTAAGAATCCACCTGCCAATGCAGGGGACATGGGTTCAAACCCTAGTCCAGGAAGATCCCACATGCTGCAGAGCAACTAAGCCCATTGACCACAACTACTGAGCCTTGCTCTAGACCCTGTGAGCCACAACTATTGAGCCTGCGTGCTGCAACTACTGAAGCCTGTGTACCTAGATCCCATGCTCCACAACAAGAGAAGCCACTGCAGGGAGAAGCCCGCCCACTGCAACAAAGAGTAGCCCCCGTTCGCCACAACCAGAGAAAGCCTGTGCGCAGCAGCTAAGACCCAACACAGCCAAAAATAATAATATTTATTTATTATTTTAAAAAAGTTGTTTCAGAGTGCTTACAACTACCCTTTGAATTGTTGTCATACAGTAATTTGAGTATTGCAGATGGTGACTGGTGAGTAAATAGTAATGAGAAACAGGCAAGAGGCCTCTTCTGGTTGGACCACCTTCCTGCCCTCCAATACAGCTGAGATCTCATTCATTGTTAATTGACATTCCTCACTGTGGATTCCATAGATTATTTGGGATGTTTTAGATGACATGTTAATTAAAATTTTTAAACTTATTTATTTATAAGTTTCTTATTTATCTATAAGAAGCTACTTATTGTTTCTTACCACATTGGAGTCAAAAAGCACAATTTTTTTTAATTTATTTATTTTTTATTTATTTTTGGCTGTGTTCAGTCTTTGTTGCTGTGCATGGGCTGTCTCTAGTTGCAGCAAGTGGGAGCTACTCTTCATTGCAGCGCACAGGCTTCTCATTGTGGTGGCTTCTGTTGCTGTGGAACACAGGCTCTAGGCACGTGGGCTTCAGTAGTTGTGACATGTGGGCTCAGTAGTTGTGGCTCACGGGCTCTAGAGCACAGGCTCAGTAGCTGTGGCACAAGGACTTAGTTGCTCCGTGGCATATGGGATCTTCCCAGACCAGGGCTCGAACCTGTGTCCCCTGCATTGGCAGGCAGATTCTCAACCACCATGCCATGAGGGAAGCCAAAAAGCACAATTCTTAAAGTTATTTTTTAGCAATAATCCTAGTTTTATTTAAATTCCCTTAATGATGGGACCAGATGGAGGACAGAAGAGCCTGTTCAAGAGCATTTGGAGACAGGGATTTTTATAGTTGTATAAGTATATTTTTATAGTTGTGGAAGTATATATAGTATATATATATATATGTATATATATATATATAGTAAAATAAGTATATATATAGTAAAGAAAAGCTGAAGCAACATTGCTAAATTAAGCATAAGATTGGCAAATTTTCTGTGGGGCAATAAAGGCATATCATTTTTGTGATTAACGTCTTGATTGGCCTATAAAGTCATACCAACATGTCAATTTCTATAGGTTAACCACTAACTCTACAGGACTGTAACTGCCTTCACCTTTATCGGTGTGGATTAAGAGTATTAGATTAGAATCAAGTAAAGCTATTAGAAAATGTCGTAACATGATATCAGAGAATCAAGCAATGATTATTTTGTCTGTTTTCCATGATTGAGATAAATTTTTCTTGTCCAGGTAATTGAATGAGAAGAGGGTTCCTAGCTTTTCTTTCTGTTCCTTTTAGTTTGATTGGTTAGCTTTTGCATACATAGTGCTGAACACAGTGTATTTTCACAGCACAATATTTTCTTCTTGAGAATTCTGAGCTTCAATAGAGTTGACTTTCAGAGAAAAAAAGGTTCCCTCTAGTAGGAATAAAGGGGGCCAATATGACTTGGTTAGTGATTGTAGCATAGTAGAAGAACAACTAAGTCAATGGATAAGGGCCAAGCTATATGGACTAGGCCAAATGCATGTTATTTTTAGGCCACAAATTCAGGGGGAAAAAAGTCTAACTTTCTATATTTTCCCAAAACTGAACTTAATTTTTATATTAAGCCCCTATTCCACATCTCAGAAAACATAATCAATTAGCCTAAATGCAAATTTCAATGTGTTGGTGATTTCTTTATCATATCAGGCTTAAAGTCAGACAAACAGAATTGCAGTCCTCTTTCTTCTTCTTCTTCCCTGAGTGGTATTTTTGTTCCAAGGATTCAGTTGGCATCATTGTACTGAGGCTTTGAGGCTGCCTGTGCTGGTATCTGCTCTGAGTACTGGGTCGGGGTCACCCTTCCACATTGCTGTCCTGAGAAGTGGGCACAGCCCTCCCTGACTTCCAGCTCCCAGTACACGTTCCCATTTCTGTCTGTGTCCCCTTGACATGAAGGCAGGACTTCTGTGGGGCAAGCTCTTTGCTCTGTCAGCTCACCTTCTCAGGGGTCTGGGAAGGTTAGCCTACTCTTCCACACTCTCTGGGTTTGGAGACTTGGGGGCTGAGCCTCTGACACCCTAGGAAGCTGTCTCTCCTGCCCAATTCCATCCCAGGTCATATGGTGCAGGGAACATCTGCATGGCTAGGACCTCTCAGAGCTCGCTGTGGGAACTGTGCCCCCAGCCTTTCCACTCTTGAATCCCCAAATGTAGAGACTTCTATCAAACATCTCTGCCCTCCTCACTGCCCCCACCAAAGACTTTGCCCAAGTGAGCTGGAATTTGAATCTCTTCTGAGACCTTCTTTCCTTCTCATATGTCTTTGTCCTTCCTCCTCAAAGAAGCTTTATCTTATCCAGGAGGGGCAGGAAGAAGAGTTTGTTCAGCTACAGGTCCTGTGAATCTCTCTGCCTTTTGCTTAGACTAATGCTTTTAAAGTCCAGGAACGTATCCTCTCTGTTCCCTGGTTCCTCTCTACCTCCCCATCTTGGGGCAGTGCTTGCCTCACTCTGCTTCTTGATAACAGGAGGTTCATGAGGTCAAAAGTAAGTGTGGGAAATAATACAACAGTGAATTCTTCACACAGCATCTTGCCATGTGTATTATGTAGTCATTTTAAGGGGATTGGCAACTTTAAATATCCTGAGATTATATATTTTGAAAAAAATAAAGACAGAGAGAATTTGGAATAGGATGAAACTCTAATCCTCACACACACACAAATTAAGCCTGAACAAGATGTGAGATGCATTATGTAAAGGTGATTCAGCCAGCATTCAAGAGTGAAGGACCTCAAAGCAGCCTTGCTTCTTTGGCATTTAAACAGCTTGTTTCTGAAGCTGGAATGAAAGGGAGTGGAAGGAAACTGGTCACCCGGGGTGAAAGGTGCTGAGGCTTTATTGCAGCTTCCTGTCATCTTGTCGGAAGTTCTACCAGGGGCTGGACCGTGGGGGGACTAGACCCAGAACCTTGAGTCTCTTCCTAATAATTTCTACCTGATTGTGGAACCATCTATTGGTCTGTGTTGGGAAAGATTCCATGCCCACACCTCCTGGTCATCATCTTCTCTCTCACTTCCCTCTCTCCCACGGAGGGAGTCATTTAACAACTCAGGTCCAAGCTTCGTCCTCTCCTCAGCTCCTGCTCCCCACAGACAGTCACCATGTGCTGCTCCATGCCGGGCCTGACTTAGGCCCTAGGCCTCTTCTCATGAGATCACCTTTCCTGAAATCACCATCTGCTGTGGTCCCTGGCTCCCTCTGCAGATGTACCCAGTACTATACCTTTTCATGGTACTGCACACAGGGAAAACTGAACACTCTGCCGTTCTCCAGATGTGGCACTCACTTAGCTGACTCCTGTCCTTTGCTGAAACTGTTTTTCTACTCAGAAGCTGCCACTCAAATATACCCTCCCTCACACCAAATCCATGTCCTGTGCCTACTGAAAGCCTATTCATTCTTCATGGTCTTCTCAGATGAAATGTTTGCATCAGTTCTCTGTCCTTCAACCGTGGCCCTCTAAATGGACCTCCCATGAACCCCTTGTGAATACAACATTCTTTGTCTAATTTTGCTGCCTTCTATGCACTGGGCACAGAGGTTCATTGCTGAGAATTTGCAGATTTAAGCTACAATTCAGTTACTTTATTTCCTTTTCACAAAAGTAGAGGAAAGAGACCAGAGCAAATCTGTTCACTGTACTTAAATTTAAAAGGTTGTCTTTCAACAGGGCAGTTGGTCCCATATGGAGAAGCCATGTATGTTTTAGCCCCCTTTATAAAAGGAAACTATTTTTTTAACTTTTTCAGGGAGCTCCTGCTCAATACTTTCTCTTCTCCAGTTGTTCAAAAATTCCTGATTCTTAGCAGAAAGAATTCAGAAAAATAGTAGGTTGATACTATATCATGGTCAATTGGGGGAACATGAATAATCCATCTTTTGTTCAATTTGTAGTAATTAACAGTTTCAGAGTTTGTGTTGTGAATTGTGGTTTCAATAGACTGGATATATGATGTAAATCAAGTCTCAAAGAATGAGTAATGGGCAACTAACTTGGCTATTGTAATGTGTCATGAGATAATAAAGCAGATATAGTACACTGCACAGGCTACAAAGACATAATGCTTCCAGTTTATTACTTGTACATGCTTTCCAAAAATATTTGATCCATTAAATGTTCAAAGGTATAGTCAGAACATGTTAAAAGTAGCAACTCCTTTTAAGAAAAAGTGGTATTTCAGGTGTGGGAAGGAGCATCTATATTATGTTATATTGTCCATAATTTCATGGTCTCCCAGTGACAAGTTAGGAGACTAAGTCAGTGTAGAGTTTAGGGCCCACCTTGTTGCATGTCCCAGTTCTTCGGTCTTGGTTACAATCTCGTTAATTTCAGTCATCTATAAAATGGGGATAGAAACAACTACCATTCAGAATAGTTATGAGGATCACATGAGACTAAATGTGTAAAACCCTTGCCAACACCTCCTCCAGGTCCTCCTACCCACCACCACAGAGGGGAAATGTAGCTGTTTAATGTCATGCTAACTACACAGTAAGCTAGCAAATATAAATTTTTTTACACCCTAAGTAAATTGCCTCTTATAATGAATTTTGTAGTTTCCTTCTAAGTTTTAAAACACTAATTAAGTTCACTATTTTAATAAAAACCATAAAATGAATATAAAGTATTCCAATGTAAACTTTGATTTTATTTAAATTTTAATGAGACCAAATGCTTTCTATCTTTCACAGTAGGAACCATATAGATATGAATCATGGGCATACTATATATGACTGACATTGGAATATGATCAGCTTCTATGATGGCTTTTTTTTTTTTTTTTGCCATGCTCCCCTACTTGCAGGATCTTAGTTTTCCAACCAAGGATCCAACCCAGGCCCTTGGCAGTGAGAGCATAGATTCCTAACCACTTGTCCACCCTTTAAATTGAAAAGAAGTAACAAATTAGGTGAAAATACTTTTAACATGTAAAATACAATAAAAGAATTAGTAGTCAGACAATGTAAAGAGCACTTACAAATCAATAAGAAAAAAATGCTTGGGACACAAACAGAAAATCACCAAAGAAGTACAATAACCTCGTCAGCATTCAGATAAACAAAAAATAAAACAAAATCAGCTTGGCAAAATTGAAAAGTTTGATTATAATGTTGATCACGATATAGAAAAATGGATTCTCTTCTGATCAGAGTGCAAATTGATTCAGCCACTTTAAAATGTATTTGTTAAAATAGGAAATATGTGTATCAAAGGGCCCAGCTATTTAATTTCTCCTTATTTACCCTAAAGACCTCTTGTACTATGCACAGTGAGGCACGCACATATATACCCACTGCAGCATCATTTATAATCATGAGAAATTGAAAAAAAAACTAAGTTCCCATCAAGACGGAAGTGACTAAGAAACTATAATGCATGCAGGACATGTAGTACTGTTCAATAGTGGTCATAAAGAATAAGTTATAACTGGGTGTGTTGATAAAAAAGAATCTCCATGACAGACTGAGAATAAACATTGTAAAACAGTCTTATAATGTGTCACCATTTATTTAAAAAGAGGGAAATAAAGCATGAGATAATACTATAGATTTTCTACAATACTAGCTTTCAAAGTCTTTTTGGAAGTAAGTCTTTTTGGAAATGACACTTAGTAAGACACACATTTTATATCTCAACTGGGTGGATCCTTACTACATACAATGCACTTTGAAATTTTTATATCCTATTCTATTTCATTTCATGCCATTCCATTCCATTTTTCAAAATGCTGGTCATGACTCATTAAACAGATTTAGGACTCAACTGCAGTTTGAAAAATATTGTTCTGAAGATACACACTGAAGTACGTAAATAGAAAAGTAACTGGAAGGCAACACACCAAGCTGATATCAGAGGTTTCTTCTGGGGAGGTGGCTGATGGGTGGTGGTTCCAGGGACCCTCGAAGTCTCTTCTGTGATACTTAGGTTGTTTTACATTTGTTTGCTTGTTTTACGATGGGCATGTGTAATTACACATTTTAGGATTTATTTTTTAACGAGTAAGCAACCAAAACTATTTTCAAAACTCAAGGACTTACCTTATGGTCAAAGGTCTTAAGGAAAATAATTTTAAGCAATTTTGTATATTGAGTAATTCAGAAGGCACACATTCTAGCTAACTGTCTCTGTTTTTATATCTAGCCACAGATGAATACATTCTTGTGGCAAGGTAGACATCCCACTCAAAATGTCATCACAAATCTAAGAACTCTCTGCCATGCTGTGAGATTTTAACTCATTACCTATGAATGAAAGTCCATATACCAAAAACATAAAGTAATCAACATAAGTGTGATCAAAAGCCGTCCAGTTTCAGAAAATACAAAGTTAGTCTTCCTATAGCAACATCAACTTGGCCACATTAGTTTTGGATATCAGTCTAGACAAACAAATAATTACATTTTAAGAATTATTTCTGCAAAGAAGCACCATTGTAGAAAATATGACATATATACTATTGGCCATCTCTTCAGGCTGGAGCAGATACTTCCAGCTCTCTGTTTTCTATTTCAGAGCTACCTTAATTCTTTCTGATTTACCTTCACATTTTTACCCTAAGGGTAATTTACTAAACCTCATCTTAATGGCAAGTAATTGTTGCTTAAAAGGAGTTAGACACAGTTCCTAGAGGAGGTAGATCCTTTAAATTGCAAACATTTAAACAGGGTATTAAATGAAGATGAACTAGAGCTAGATGATTTCTTGTGTGAATTTCTTAACAAACTCAGTAAAGATACCCATAAGGAAAATAATATTTCTTTCAATGTTATATTTATTTTCTTTTTTGTGGTTTGTGTCCTAAACATACATTTTGGTATGCTAATAATAAAACAAGTTGGATCTTTTAATGGCCACATTAAATTTTCTCTATAAATGTTTTGAAAACAAGTTTTTATGGTAAAATATGCAAACTTTCTCAGAAAGCATTTATATAAGAATCATTTTTCAAAATCTTAGCTGTTGCTAAAGCAATTATTGTATTCACATTTAATTTCATGTGCTCAAAATTGTCTGGAGGTAAGAAAAGAAGGACTTTGGAAATTTTCTTTAAAAGAGAAATTGGCAAGAAAAACGTTATTTCAGAAAGTATGCTACATGTTATTGGGAGGAAGGGAAAGAGCAGGAATGTGGGAGAGAGAATAATATACATCCACATATCTGAAGTCTCTCTTCTATTTTCTCTAGTGTGGATCTGAGGGTGAGAAGAGGCAGAGGGGACCTTGTGGCTAATACAGGGGTCAAGGCCATTCCTTTAAATAGCTTTACATTCCTCAAAGTTAAGAATGGGCCACTTGTGGCTATGACATGTGAATCTGGGAAAGCAGCTTATATGCAGTTTGATACCAAGCTAGCCTAGAACTGTGAAAGTGATGTGGCTCTGTGATGAGAATTCAGGATAAATTATAGATGTGTCTTATTTAGACCTGAAGAGAAATCTCAGTGAAAATTATAATTTGTAATAATCAAGGGTTGGGAAGTAACATAATTTTCAAACCCTTGATTATTACAAATTATGTTTTTTTTGTTTGCTCTTTAAGATTGCCTATTCACTATTTGCATTTTAGTAGTTTTAATAAAATTAGTTTTATTTGCTACTGAGGGCAAATGAATTTAAAATTTTTAAGTGTGATAATCTCTTAACTGCACATATCTGAAGCCCAACTTTTCAATGGCCACAGTATCCAAGACACCACTGACCTTGTGGCAGCCTGGTGTAATTGCAGGCAAAATTTCCAAGTGATAAACAGTCTTTAAGATGTTACAAATGATAACATTATTATGTTACTTAGAGGTCTAAGAAGTAGAAGGAAAGAATTGTGCATCCCATATCATAAAATATTGAAGTGTAACAAGGTCTCTACATATTTTCTAATTGGTAGGATGAGAGTATTTTTTTTAGAATTTTACCCCATTTTCCACTTAATACCACTTGTGAAGGGGAAAAGGGTCTTGATTAACTGCAGAATTTTTCATCCACAGCATCTGCAGGAATTGCTGTGTCCCAGAGGAAAGTACGTCAGATCAGTGATCCTATTCAGCAGATCTTAATCCAGCTGCACAAAATCATCTACATCACTCAGGTCAGTGTGCTAGCTTTTTATTTCCTTTTTATCTTAAGTACAAGTTTGGTGCTAATATTGGTAAGGAACTACTTTGAGAAACTTTCAGTTCGAGTGATGCTTGTTCTTATTCTCTCCAACTATATATATTTGGGAACACCTTAGCTTAGCAGCAGAGCTGGGAAGGTCATAGGTTAAAAGAAGCAGATAAGTCAGGTTTTCCCTGTGACTCCTAACCTGCTCTTTTACTGCTAGTGCCCAACCAAAAACAAACTTCAACACAAATGGCCCTTTAATATGGGGGTGAAAGTGAGGACAGAGCTGGGCTACAGGAAAGAAAGGAAAGTAGTTCCCTAATCCTGACGAGGCTGGGATAAAACCAAGACCTCTCAAAAAACTGAAAACACAAAATTCAGGATTTTAAAAACTTTTTCTAAATCTCAGTGACCCTTAGGCATTGGGGAAGTAATCACTGGTTACAAATTATTTACAGAAATCTTTCTAACGATAAGGAAGTTGAATGGTCATTTACCAAAGTTAGGTACTGTTAATAAGAAAACAAATCTTGTAGCTAAATAAGTGTAGATATTTGGACAAGAAAGTAACTATTATTTTGAAGTTTAAGGCTGTATGTCTTAATATGTAGTTCATTCATCTGTTCATTTTTTCATTTAACATTTAATTACTAGATGCCTACTATGTACCATCCACTATTCTAGGCACTTGAGACATATCAATGAGCAAAACATATAAACATTCCCTCACCCTAAGATTCAGAGACCCAGTCTGATGATTCTGTCAGTTGCCAATTGTGGCAATTCCAATTAAATATTCAGGTACTAGAGAGAAATATCACCAGGCCAGTGGAACAACTGGGCCCATTATAAGTCTAACTTGGGCTAATATGCCTCCCCCCTCAAAGAAGCAAACAAGCAAAAAAAAAACCATTTTGATTAGTGTACCACGGTGGCATTATAAGACTCTAGGAAATAGAGTCAGTTTATGACTGGTGTCCAGTATTCCCTGAAAGCCTGTGTACTTCCTTCTTCTCTGTGAGCAGTCACCCTAATAGATAGCTGCAGGGCTCTCTGGAGAAGGGTTGGAGGAAATTTTATTTATTTTATATTTATTTTATAAATTTTATTTATTGCATAAGTATAGCAATGTTTCAGGGCCCTTCCTCAAGGAGCCCCAGCTTTCCCACTAATTAAGGGGCATTTGGTCTTTGAATTGACCAACGTCTAGAAACTATTTGAGAGGTGGTGACTCTCAATTGAGGGCAACAGTAACTCAAATCACATTTTTGAGTTACTAGAGTGTCTTTTCTGTTATATGGATTAAGGAATACTCTAGTAGGATGACCACATGTTTCTTTCCCAAGAGCACCCCGATCAATTAACTACCATCAGAGATCTCTGTGGGCCAGGCATTCTCATTAACAGTAAACATCCCTGCCACCCTTTATGGTAAATGCTCCCAACTTGTCACTGGTGGTCAGGGGCTGCCTCTTGGCCTCTGCTCCTCTGGGATCACATCATCCGCACTGGAACCTTGTACTTTCAGTGTCATATCTGGCCTACAAAGGAGAGCAACTGTAAGGTCTTCAAGGATGCTCGTTCTCCCCTCTCCAATGTGTTTCTCACTGCTTTAGTGAAAGTGAAGCCTAACCTGGCCTCTGTACCCTGACACTGAATTAAATCTTGGACACAGAGTTTTGGGTGAAGTAGAAAAGAATAGCTTTATTGCTTTGCCAGGCAAAGGGGGCCACAGCAGGCTAATGCCGTCAAAACTCTGTGTCCCTACCTGGAGTGGGTAGTGAGGAGTTTTATGGGAATGGTTCAAAGCGGGCATCATTAGCTCGTGGACATTCTTCTGATTGGTTGGTGGCGAGGTAACTGGGAGTCAGCATCATCAACCTTCTGGTTCCAACCGGTCTGCGGTCTACGTGCTTGTGGGCAGCATACAGTTAACTTCTCCCAACTGGTGGGTGTTTCAGTATCTGCAAAACAGCTCAAAGATATTGTGTGTATCCCTTAATGGGGACCCAGGACCCTTCCCCAAGGCTGAACTATTGTTCCTCTTGACTGCTCCTCCCTTGTCTCTGCATCCCCTCCCTTCCCTAATTAGCAACTGCTTAAATCTGCCAGTTGGAACTCAGGGAAGGTCATGGAGGCTGAATGAAACCTATTTCCTATAATCAAAGAAATGGGGGGCACAGAAAGCCTTTTGTGCCCAGGAGCCCCACAGGGTCCTGTGTGGTATCAAAAGAAATGGCTTCTGAGTGTTCTTGCTAAATGAAATTGGGAAGTGAGTGTGCAGGTCACCCATGGTAAATCTATCCCAGCATTCCTGTCTCTCCAAGCCTTTGAATTTCCTCCTCCACAAGCAAGAGAAGCTCTGGCATTTTATCCTCATTAAATGTAGGCCACCATTGAGTCCAGGTTTTAGTATACCTCCAGCTGCATGAACTAATATACTAAATCTAAACTCTCTAGTAAGCACACACATTTGAATGAATTCAGCTTGATATAGTGCTATATTTCATCCTTCTTGGCCTGACACCCTTAGAATCCACTCCTGCACATGTTCTCTGGGTTGCTGCTGATATGGAATAGCAAAATCTTTTGATTCAATTCTTTTGATGAAGAGCAGATAGGGAAATGTACAAGTTCCTCTGGATCATACTGAGATATGACCCTTGTTGCTGACTTAAAGCTCACTGTTGTGGGTCTTAAGAGGAATGAGCATCCCTTTTTAAGATATTACCCCTCATCTGTCCTAGGTGAGGTTAGTGTAGAGTTTTGAAGCAAAAGAAGTCTTATCTTCTCAGATGCAGGGTTTCAAGCTACTTCCACTGGCAATGATGGCTCAGAGTGAGTTGAGTTTCAAGACTGTCAGTTTTATCTGGGTCCAACAACATGTCCCTACTTGGAGTTTTAGTATCCTAATCTTTTTTTCTAACTTTTGCATGAGAAACTTTGTGAAATGTACATTCAGCTGACATTGTAATTCAGCAACCTGATCAATTAGATTTGTGTTTGATTATCAGCCATACCAGTGCTGTGGTAGCAAGAAATACATTCTATTATGGCTGACATGGAATCTTTCTGGCTCTTAGACTATGAATTGAGCTGAGAGTTAAAGGACCCAGGCTTGTCATGTCTCTCTGTAAGTGCCCCAGTGCATCTAAAGGACCCACCCACCCCACCATCCTCGTGGTCTTCATACTGCCTGACAGTCAAGTGTAGCAGCCACTCAAGCTTCCAGGGTACTCGCTTCAGTTGGCTCTTCATCCAGCTGACAACTGACTAACTGTGAGGCCACTGCATGCCATGGATTACTATCATCCTCTGTCCTATTGGCAAACAACCCAACAGTGGGCTCGGTTCCAAGGATACAGTCAAATCAATTTCCAAATGCCATCTGTATGGCTTCTCCTGGACATTCCTGGAACCAAATCTGTTTCAGTGAGGGTCTATTCAGGGGACAGAAACCAAACTGATTTCAACAAGGAAGGTTTCACATAAAGAATTGTTTAAGGGCTTCCCTGGTGGCGCAGTGGTTGGGAGTCTGCCTGCCGAAGCAGGGGACACGGGTTCATGCCCTGGTCTGGGAGGGTCCCACGTGCTGCAGAGTGGCTGGGCCCGTGAGCCATGGCCGCTAAGCCTGCGTGCCCGGAGCCTGTGCTCCACAACGGGAGAGGCCACAACAGTGAGAGGCCCGAGTACCACAAAAAAAAAAAGAATTGTTTAAGAATTACTACTAATAATAGGGTATTATCTACTGAGGAGGGGAAGAGAAATCTAAAGACTATAAGAAGAGCAGATAGGGAAGTCACTACTTATAGGACTGAGGCAGAGCACCCAAGAAAGGAACAAAATAGAAGAGGACACCCTCATCCTGGGCTGAGGTCCAGACCTCACTGGAAAGCCAGAGAAATGTCCTGAGGTACTGTGCTGTAGACTTGCTGGAAATCAGCATGTAAGAGTGGTGTGCTGGGAATTGCCCACTAGGAACTGCCCTCTCTGGGACCAGGGGAGGCTGCCCACTGGTAGGTGCTGCTCCATGGAACTCTCTGGAAAGCTGCCTGCAGGGTTGGTGGCACTGAATCTGGCTGGGGGTGAGCACAGCTGGGGGTCCCCATTCCTACTGACCATTCACTGCTGCCAAAATAAGGCAAGGCAGGAGCATCACTGGAACCAGAAAGACAGGCTCCATCCTCCACTAGTGCCCTCTGCAGAGAGAGCTGAACATCCAGCCAGCTGACAAGGGATATATGTTCCAGTGTCACAAGCAGGGCAATGAAGGTGGATTTGGAGCTGAGAGTAAACAAACTTACAACTGGCACAGTTAGCCTGGGGGCTCAACAAGGGACTTATTTGGGACCTGCCCACCTCTAACTTCTCACTGTTTCCCCTTTGACTTCTGCCCAGCCTGGAGAGTAGCCTGGCTCTTATCTATCATATTTGGGTTATTTTTGGGGGTTTAAAAATTTTTTAACCAAATCTGATATTCTTTTCAGTTACCCTGAGGGCCAGCCTTTTGAAGGCTCAAGAGTCTAAAACTGATTACCCTTTTCTCCATTTTCTTCTGTCAACCTTTCCTTTAGGCAATCCTGCAGAACTGTCTACCTGATTAAATGAAAGTGGGTGAAGGGGCATAAGAACATAGGATGGGGGAGAAAATTGGTTAATAAGTCAAAATGTAATCTTCCATATCTCTATCGAGTAAAGATATTCAAAATTACATTTCCATTTAAATACTGATATAGATACATGGAGAAGAATTCTTAACTTCAGTGCTATGGAAATAACTTCAAATAGCTTGTTGGTTACCTTAATGATTCACTACTAAATTGAAAGAAAATATCCTTTGAAATTTAAATATAATTTCCATATGCGTGTCCTGCTAATTTTTATATTAAAAAACTTTTGAAATGGATGTATTTTGTTTCTTTATTGGAGTTCAAAGTATTATAAAGCAAGAATGAAACTATTATAAACACCTTATTATTATGTTCTTACACTGCCAGCATAACAAATGATTTCATACTTTTGGCAAGATGGAATTCCTTGCTACAAGTTAAGATATAACCACGGTGGTTGTAAAAATGTATTTCCAGAATACTTAAGTTTATGACATTGCTCATAGTAAGGAATGATTCCTCTTTGGGGAACCTTAAATTACAGTGCTAAACAAAGTCACTGCCTTTCAAATAAAGGAGATAAATACAAGTCTAAACATTACTCTCACATATTTACCAAAGCTTAAAGACCAAGGTCAATTTTTTCTGTTCCGTAATTGCAAAGGAAAACTTCTGAAAGTAAAACTGAACGGACAAACAAACAAAAAACCCTTCTTGTTCACATATTTATTTACTAAATTCCTGCAGACTTAAGCTGTGGTAGCACCCTGAATTGCAGAGCCAGATCCCTTCTGACAACCAACAAGTGACTTTAAATGGGAAACTGCTTACTTTTGGCTGGTGGTGGCCTTATCCAGTTTCCATGGAGAGAGATATGTGGAAAATATCTAAAAGCAACTATTTTAAAAGACAGGATGTTAGCATCCTAACTCTGCCTTCAGTGAGTTGACATCTGTTTTCATCAAAAATAAGATGGGGTCTGCTGGAGAAGATCGTGGAAGAGTAAGACATGGAGATCACCTTCCTCCCAACAGATACATCAGAAATACATCTACACGTGGACCTGCTCCTATAGAACCCCCACTGATTGCTGGCAGAAGACCTCAGACCTCCCAAAAGGCAAGAAATTCCCCACATACCTGGGTAGGGCAAAAGAAAAAAGAAAAAAAGGAGACAAAAGAATAGGGACTGGACCTGCACCAGTGGGAGGGAGCTGTGAAGGAGGAAAGGTTTCCACACACTAGAAGCCCCTTCATGGGCAGAGACTGCGGGTGGCGGAGGGGGGAAGCTTCAGAGCCATGGAGGAGAGTGCAGCAACAGTGGTGAGGAGGGCAAAGCGGGGAGATTGCCGCACAAAGAATCGGTGCCGACCAGCACTCACCAGCCCGAGAGGCTTCTCTGTTCACCCACGGGGACGGGCGGAGCTGGGAGCTGAGGCTCAGACTTTGGTCTGATGCTGGGAGAGTACTGGCAGCGGGAACACAGCCTGAAGGGGTTAGTGCACCACGGCTAGCCTGGAGGGAGTCTGGGAGAAGTCTGGAGCTGCCGAAGAGACAAGAGACATTTTCTTGCCTCTTTGTTTCCTGGTGCGCGAGGAGAGGGGATTAAGAACGCTGCTTAAAGGAGCTCCAGAGACAGGCGCGAGCTGCGGCTATCAGCGCAGATCCCAGGAACGGGCATGAGACACAGGCTGCTGCTGCCGCCACCAAGAAGTCTGTGTGCGAGCACAATTCACTATCTGCACCTCCCCTCTGGGGAGCCTGTGCAGCCCGCCACTGCCAGGGTCCTGTGATCCAGGGACAAGTTCCCCGGGAGAACACACAGTGCACACCTCAGGCTGGTGCAAGGTCATGCCGGGCTCTGCCGCCACAGGCTCACCCTACATCTGTACCCCACCCTCCCGCCAGCCTGAGTGAGTCAGAACCACCGAATCAGAGGCTCCTTTAACCCCATCCTGTCTGAGTGAAGAACAGATGCCCTCAGGTGGGCTACACGCAGACGCAGGGCCAAATCCAAAGCTGAAACATGGGAGCTCTGTGAACAAAGAAGAAAAAGGGAAATTTCTCCCAGCAGCCTCAGAAGCAGCAGATTAAAGCTCCACAATCAACTTGAAGTACGCTGAATCTGTGGAATACCTGAATAGACAACGAATGAATCATCCCAAATTGAGGAGGTTGACTTTGGGAGCAAGATATATTATTTTCTCCTCTTTTCCACTTTTTGTGAGTGTGTATGTGTATGCTACTGTGTGAGATTTTGTCTGTATGGCTTTGCTTTCACCATTTGTCCTATGGTTCTGACTGTCTGGGGTTTTTTTCTTTTTACTTAAAAATATTTGTTTTCTTAATAATTACTTTTATTTTGTAACTATTTTATTTTATCTTACTTTATTTTATTTTATCCTCTTTCTTTCTTTCTTTCCTTCTATTTTTCCTCCCTTTTATTCTGAGCCATGTGGACAGGCTCTTGGTGCTCCAGCCAGGCATCAGGGCTGTGCCTCTGAGGTGGGAGAGCCAATTTCAGGACACTGGTTCACAAGAGACCTCCATGCTCCAAGTAATATCAAATGGCGAAAATCTCCCAGGTATCTCCATCTCAACACCAAGACCCAGCTTCACTCAACGACCAGCAAGCTACAGTGCTGCACACCCTATGCCAAACAACTAGCAAGACAGGAACAAAACCCCAACCATTAGCAGAGAGGCTGCCTAAAATCATAATAAGGCCACAGACACGCCAAAACACACCACCAGACGTGGACCTGCCCACCAGAGAGACAAGATCCAGCCTCATCCACCAGAGCACAGGCACTAGTGCCCTCAACCAGGAGACCTACACAACCCACTGAACCAACCTTAGCCACTGGGGACAGACACCAAAAGCAACGGAAACTACGAACCTGCAGCCTGCAAAAAGGAGACCCCAAACACAGTAACATAAGCAAAATGAGAAGACAGAAAAACACACAGATGAAGGAGCAAGGTAAAAACCAACGAGACCTAACAAATGAAGATGAAACAGGCAGTCTACCTAAACAAGAATTCAGAATAATGGTAGTAAAGATGATCCAAAATCTTGGAAATAGAATAGAGACAATGCAAGAAACATTTAACAAGGACCTAGAAGAGCTAAAGAGGAAACAAGCAATGATCAACAACACAATAAATGAAATTTAAAATAATCTAGATGGGATTAATAGCAGAATAACTGAGGCAGAAGAAAGGATAAGTGACCTGGAAGATAAAATAGTGGAAATAACTACTGTAGAGCAGAGTAAAGAAAAAAGAATGAAAAGAACTGAGGACAGTCTCAGAGACCTCTGGGACAACATCAAATGCACCAACATTCGAATTATAGGGGTCCCAGAAGAAGAAGAGAAAAAGAAAGGGACTGAGAAATTATTTGAAGAGATTATGGTTGAAAACTTCCCTAATATGGGAAAGGAAATAGTTAATCAAGTACAGGAAGCACAGAGAGTCCCATACAGGGTAAATCCAAGGAGAAACATGCCAAGACACATACTAATCAAACTATCAAAAATTAAATACAAAGAAAACATATTGAAAGCAGCAAGGGAAAAACATCAAATAACACACAAGGGAATCCCCATAAGGTTAACAGCTGATCTTTCAGCAGAAACTCTGCAAGACAGAAGGGAGTGGCAGGACATATTTAAAGTGATGAAGGAGAAAAACCTACAACAAAGATTACTCTACCGAGCAAGGATCTCATTCAGATTTATTTTTATTTATTTATTTTTTTTGCAGTACATGGGCCTCGCACTGTTGTGGCCTGTCCCATTGTGGAGCACAGACTCCAAACATGCATGTAAAGCAGCCATGGCTCACGGGCCCAGCTGCTCCACAGAGTGTGGGACCTTCCCAGACCGGGGCACAAACCTGTGTCCCCTGCATTGGCAGCTGGATGCTCAACCACTGTGCCACCAGGGAAGCCCCTCTCATTCACATTTGATGGAGAAGTTAAAACCTTTACAGACAAGCAAAAGCTGAGAGAGTTCAGCACCACCAAACCAGCTTTACAACAAATGCTAAGGGAACTTCTCTAGGCAAGAAAACAAGAGAAGGAAAAGACCTACAATAACAAACCCAAAACAATGAAGAAAATGGGAATAGGAACATACATATCGATAATTACCTTAAATGTAAATGCTCCCACCAAAAGACACAGACTGGCTGAGCATACAAAAAGAAGACCCATATATATGCTGTCTACAAGAGACCTACTTCAGACCTAAGGACACATACAAACTGAAAGTGAGGAGATGGAAAAAGATGTTCCATGAATACGGAAATCAGAAGAAAGCTGGAGTGGCAATTCTCATATCAGACAAAATAGACTTTAAAATAAAGACTATTACAAGAGACAAAGAAGGACACTACATAATGATCAAGGGATCTATCCAAGAAGAACATATAACAATTGTAAATATTTATGCACCCAACATAGGAGCACCTCAATACATAAGGCAAATACTAACAGCCATAAAAGGGGAAATCGACAGTAACACATTCATAGTAGGGGACTTTAACACCCCACTTTCACCAATGGACAGATCATCCAAAAGGAAAATAAATAAGGAAACACAAGCTTTAAATGATACATTAAACAAGATGGACTTAATTGATATTTATAGGACATTTCATCCAAAAACAACAGAATAAACATTTTCCAAAGGTGCTCATGGAACATTCTCCAGGATAGATCATATATTGGGTTAAAAATGTAGCCTTGGTAAATTTAAGAAAATTGAAATCATATCAAGTATCTTTTCTGACCACAACGCCATGAGACTAGATATCAATTACAGGAAAAGATCTGTAAAAAATACAAACACATGGAGGCTAAACAATACACTACTTAATAACGAAGTGATCACTGAAGAAATCAAAGAGGAAATCAAAAAATACCTAGAAACAAATGACAATGGAGACATGATGACACAATACACATGGGATGCAGCAAAAGCAGTTCTAAGAGGGAAGTTTATAGCAATACAATCCTACCTTAAGAAACAGGAAACATCTCAAATAAACAACCTAACCTTGCATCTAAAGCAATTAGAGAAAAAAGAACAAAAAAAACCCCAAAGTTAGCAGAAGGAAAGAAATCATAAAGATCAGATCAGAAATAAATGAAAAAGAAATGAAGGAAATGATAACAAAGACCAATAAAACTAAAGCTGGTTCTTTGAGAAGATAAACAAAATTGATAAACCATTCGCCGGACTCATCAAGAAAAATAGGGAGAAGACTCGAATCAATAGAATATGAAATGAAAATGGAGAAGTAAGAACTGACACTGCAGAAATAAAAAGATGATGAGAGATTACTACAAGAAACCTTATGCCAATAAAATGGACAACCTGGAAGAAATGAACAAATTCTTCGAAATACACAACCTGCCGAGACTGATCCAGGAAGAAATAGAAAATATGAACAGACCAATCACAAGCACTGAAATTGAAACTGTGATTAAAAACCTTGCAACACTACCCTCCTTTCCTTCTTTCTTTCCTCATACTTCTACTAATTCCCTCTACTTTTTCTCCCTTTTATCCTGAGCCTTGTGGATGAAAAGCTCTTGGTGCTCCAGCCAGGAGGCAGGGCTCTGCCTCTGAGGTAGGAGAGCCAACTTCAGGACACTGGTCAACAAGAGACCTCCCAGCTCCACATAATATCAAATGGCGAAAATCTCCCAGAGACCTCCATCTTAACACCAACACCCAGCTTCACTCAACGACCAGCAAGCCACAGTGCTGGAAAACCTATGCCAAACAACTAGCAAAACAGGAACACAACCCCACCCATTAGCAGAGAGGCTGCCTAAAATCATAAGGCCACAGACACCCCAAAACACACCACCAGACGTGAACCTGCCCACTAGAGAGACAAGATCCAGCCTCAACCACCACAACACAGGCACTAGTCCCCTCCACCAGGAAGCCTACACAACCCACTGAACCAACCTTAGCCACTGGAGACAGACATCAAAAACAGGAGGAACTACGAACCTGCAGCCTGCAAAAAGGAGACCCCAAACACAGAAAGATAAGCAAAATGAGAAGACAGAAAAACACACAGCAGTTAAAGGAGCAAGATAAAAATGCACCAGACCTAACAAATGAAGAGGAAATAGGCAGTCTACCTGAAAAAGAATTCAGAATAATGATAGTAAGGTTGATCCAAAATCTTGGAGATAGAATGGACAATAGAATGGACAAAATGCAAGAATCAGTTAACAAGGACCTAGAAGAACTAAAGATGAAACAAGCAACGATGAACAATACAATAAATGAAATTAAAAGTACTCTAGATGGGATCAATAGCAGAATAACTGAGGCAGAAGAATGGAAAAGTGACCTGGAAGATAAAATAGTGGAAATAACTACTGTAGAGCAGAATAAAGAAAAAGGAATGAAAAGAACTGAGGACAGTCTCAGAGACCTCTGGGACAACATTAAACGCACCAACATTCGAATTATAGGGGTTCCAGAAGAAGAAGAGAAAAAGAAAGGGACTGAGAAAATATTTGAAGAGATTATAGTTGAAAACTTCCCTAATATGGGAAAGGAAATAGTTAAGTCCAGGAAGCCCAGAGAGTCCCATACAGGATAAATACAAGGAGAAATACGCCAAGACACATATTAATCAAACTGTCAAAAATTAAATAGAAAGAAAGCATATTAAAAGCAGCAAGGGAAAAACAACAAATAACACACAAGGGAATCCCCATAAGGTTAACAGCTGATCTCTCAGCAGAAACCCTACAAGCCAGAAGGGAGTGGCAGGACATACTGAAAGTGATGAAGGAGAAAAACCTGCAGCCAAGACTACTCTACCCAGCAAGGATCTCATTCAGATTTGATGGAGAAATTAAAACCTTTACAGACAAGCAAAAGCTGAGAGAGTTCAGCACCACCAAACCAGCTTTACAACAAATGCTAAAGGATCTTCTCTAGGCAAGAAACACAAGAGAAGGAAAAGACCTATAATAACGAACCCAAAACAATTTAGAAAATGGGAATAGGAACATACATATCGATAATTACCTTAAATGTAAATGGACTAAATACTCCCACCAAAAGACACAGATTGGCTGAATGGATACAAAAACAAGACCCTTATATATGCTGGCTACAAGAGACCCACTTCAGACCTAGAGACACATACAGACTGAAAGTAAGGGGATGGAAAAAGATATTCCATGCAAATGGAAACCAAAAGAAAGCTGGAGTAGCAATTCTCATATCAGACAAAATAGACTTTAAAATAAGAACTATTAAAAGAGACAAAGAAGGACACTACATAATGATCAAGGGATCGATCCAAGAAGAAGATATAACAATTGTAAATATTTATGCACCCAACATAGGAGCACCTCAATACATAAGGCAAATACTAACAGCCATAAAAGGGGAAATCGACAGTAACACATTCATAGTAGGGGACTTAAACACCCCACTTTCACCCATGGACAGATCATCCAAAATGAAAATAAATAAAGAAACACAAGCTTTAAATGATACATTAAACAAGATGGACTTAATTGATATTTATAGGACACTCCATCCAAAAACAACAGAATACACATTTTTCTCAAGTGCTCATGGAACATTCTCCAGGATAGATCATATCTTAGGTCACAAATCAAGCCTTGGTAAATTTAAGAAAATTGAAATTGTATCAAGTATCTTTTCTGACCACAACGCCATGAGACTCGATATCAATTACAGGAAAAGATCTGTACAAAATACAAACACATGGAGGCTAAACAATACACTACTTAATAATGAAGCGATCACTGAAGAAATCAAAGAGGAAATCAAAAAATACCTAGAAACAAATGACAATGGAGACACAACGACCCAAAACCTGTGGGATGCAGCAAAAGCAGTTCTAAGGAGGAAGTTTATAGCAATACAAGCCCACCTTAAGAAGCAGGAAACATCTCAAATAAACAACCTAACCTTGCACCTCAAGCAATTAGAGAAAGAACAAAAAAACCCCAAAGCTAGCAGAAGGAAAGAAATCATACAAATCAGATCAGAAACAAATGAAAAAGAAATGAAGGAAACAATAGCAAAGATCAATAAAACTAAAAGCTGGTTCTTTGAGAAGACAAACAAAATAGATAAACCACTAGCCAGACTCATCAAGAAAAAAAGGGAGAAGACTCAAATCAATAGAATTAGAAATGAAAAAGGAGAGGTAACAACTGACACTGCAGAAATAAAAGAGATCATGAGAGATTACTACAAGCAACTCTATGCCAATAAAATGGACAATCTGGAAGAAATGGACAAATTCTTAGAAATGCACAACCTGCCAAGACTGAATCAGGAAGAAATAGAAAATATGAACAGACCAATCACAAGCACTGAAATTGAAACTGTGATTAAAATCTTCCAACAAAGAAAAGACCAGGACCAGATGGCTTCATAGGTGAATTCTATCAAACATTTAGAGAAGAGGTAACACCTATCCTTCTCAAACTCTTCCAAAATATAGCAGAGGGAGGAACACTCCCAAACTCCTTCTACGAGGCCACCATCACCTTGATACCAAAAGCAGACAAGGATGTCACAAAGAAAGAAAACTACAGGCCAATATCACTGATGAACATAGATGCAAAAATCCTCAACAAAATACTAGCAAACAGAATCCAACAGCGCATTAAAAGGATCATACACCATGATCAAGTGGGGTTTATTCCAGGAATGCAAGGATTCTTCAATATATGCAAATCTATCAATGTGATAAACCATATTAACAAATTGAAGGAGAAAAACCATATGATCATCTCAATAGATGCAGAGAAAGCTTTTGACAAAATTCAACACCCATTTATGATAAAAACCCTGCATAAAGTAGGCATAGAGGGAACTTTCCTCAACATAATAAAGGCCATATATGACAAGCCCACAGCAAACATCATCCTCAATGGTGAAAAACTGAAAGCATTTCCACTAAGATCAGGAACAAGACAAGGTTGCCCACTCTCACCACTCTTATTCAACATAGTTTTGGAAGTTTTAGCCACAGCAATCAGAGAAGAAAAGGAAATAAAAGGAATCCAAATCGGAATAGAAGAAGTAAAGCTGTCACTGTTTGCAGATGACATGATCCTATACATAGAGAAGCCTAAAGATGCTACCAGAAAACTACTAGAGCTAATCAATGAATTTGGTAAAGTGGCAGGATACAAAATTAATGCACAGAAATCTCTGGCATTCCTATATACTAATGATGAAATATCTGAAAGTGAAATCAAGAAAACACTCCCATTTACCATTGGAACAAAAAGAATAAAATATCTAGGAATAAACCTACCTAAGGAGACAAAAGACCTATATGCAGAAAATTATAAGACACTGATGAAAGAAATTAAAGATGATACAAATAGATGGAGAGATATACCATGTTCTTGGATTGGAAGAATCAACGTTGTGAAAATGACTCTACTACCCAAAGCAATCTATAGATTCAATGCAATCCCTATCAAACTACCACTGGCATTTTTCACAGAACTAGAACAAAAAATTTTGCAATTTATATCGAAACACAAAAGACCCCGAATAGCCAAAGCAATCTTGAGAATGAAAGAAGGAACTGGAGGAATCAGGCTCCCTGACTTCAGACTATACTACAAAGCTACAGTTATCAAGACGGTATGGTACTGGCACAAAAACAGAAAGATAGATCAATGGAACAGGATAGAAAGCCCAGAGATAAACCCACGCACATATGATCACCTTATCTTTGATAAAGGTGGCAGTAATGTACAGTGGAGAAAGGACAGCCTCTTCAATAAGTGGTGCTGGGAAAACTGGACAGGTACATGTAAAAGTATGAGATTAGATCACTCCCTAACACCATACACAAAAATAAGCTCAAAATGGATTAAAGACCTAAATGTAAGGCCAGAAACTATCAACTCTTAGAGGAAAACATAGGCAGAACACTCTATGACATAAATCACAGCAAGATCCTTTCTGACCCACCTCCTAGAGTAATGGAAATAAAAACAAAAATAAACAAATGGGACCTAATGAAACTTCAAAGCTTTTGCACAGCAAAGGAAACCATAAACAAGACCAAAAGACAACCCTCAGAATGGGAGAAAATATTTGCAAATGAAGCAACCGACAAAGGATTAATCTCCAAAATTTACAAGCAGCTCATGCAGCTCAATAACAAGAAAACAAACAACCCAATCCAAAAATGGGCAGAAGACCTAAATAGACATTTCTCCAAAGAAGATATACAGACTGCCAACAAACACATGAAAGAATGCTCAACATCATTAATCATTAGAGAAATGCAAATCAAAACTACAATGAGATATCATCTCACACCAGTCAGAATGGCCATCATCAAAAAATCTAGAAACCATAAATGCTGGAGAGGGTGTGGAGAAAAGGGAACACTCTTACACTGCTGGTGGGAATGTGAATTGGTTCAGCCACTGGAGAACAGTATGGAGGTTCCTTAAAAACTACAAATAGAACTACCATATGACCCAGCAATCCCACTACTGGGCATATACCCTGAGAAAACCAAAATTCAAAAAGAGTCATGTACCAAAATGTTCATTGCAGCTCTATTTACAATAGCCCGGAGATGGAAACAACCTAAGTGCCCATCATCGGATGAATGGATAAAGAAGATGTGACACATATATACAATGGAATATTACTCAGCCATAAAAAGAAACGAAATTGAGCTATTTGTAATGAGGTGGATAGACCTAGAGTCTGTCATACAGAGTGAAGTAAGTCAGAAAGAAAAAGACAAATACCGTATGCTAACACATATATATGGAATTTAAGGGAAAAAATGTCATGAAGAACCTAGTGGTAAAGCAGGAATAAAGACGCAGACCTCCTAGAGAACGGACTTGAAGTTATGGGGAGGGGGAAGGGTGAGCTGTGACAGGGCGAGAGAGAGTCATGGGCATATACACACTAACAAACGTAGTAAGGTAGATAGCTAGTGGGAAGCAGCCGCATGGCACAGGGATATTGGCTCGGTGCTTTGTGACAGCCTGGAGGGGTGGAATAGGGAGGGTGGGAGGGAGGGAGACGCAAGAGGGAAGACATATGGGAACATATGTTTATGTATGACTGATTCACTTTGTTATAAAGCAGAAACTAACACACCATTGTAAAGCAATTATACCCCAATAAAGATGTTAAAAAAAAAAAAACAAACCTTCCAACAAACAAAAGCCCAGGACCAGATGGATTCACAGGCGAATTCTATCAAACATTTGGAGAAGAGGTAACACCTATCCTTCTCAAACTCTTCCAAAATAGAGCAGAGGGAGGAACACTCCCAAACTCATTCTACAAGGCCACCATCACCCTGAAACTAACACCAGAAAAGAAGTCACAAAGAAAGAAAACTACAGGCCAATATCACAGATGAACCTAGTTGCAAAATTCCTGAACAAAATACTAGCAAACAGCATCCAACAGCACATTAAAAGGATCATACACCAAGATCAAGTGGGGTTTATGCCAAGAATGGAAGGATTCTTCAATATACGCAAATCAATCAACGTGATACACCATATTAATAAATCAAGGAGAAAAACCGTAAGATCCTCTCAATAGATGCAGAGAAAGCTTTTGACAAAATTCAACACCCATTTATAATTTTAAAACCCTGCAGGAAGTCGGCATAGAGGGAGCTTTCCTCTACATAATAAAGGCCATATATGACAAACTCACAGCCAATATCGTCCTCAATGGTGAAAAACTGAAAGCATTTCCACTAAGATCAGGAACAAGACAAGGTTGCCCACTCTCACCACTTTTATTCAACATAGTTTTGCAAGTTCTAGTCACATCAATCAGAGAAGAAAAAGAAAGAAAAGGAATCCAAATTGGAAACGAAGAAGTAAAACTGTCACTGTTTGCAGATGCCATGATACTATACATAGAGAATCCTAAAGATGTTACTAGAAAACTACTAGAGCTAAACAATGAATTCGGTAAAGTAGCTGGATACAAAATTAATGCACAGAAATCTCTCACATTCGTATACACTAATGATGAAAAATCTGAAAGTAAAATTAAGAAAACACTGCCATTTACCATTGCAACAAAAAGAATAAAATATCTAGGAATAAACCTACCTAAGGAGACAAAAGACCTGTATGCAGAAAACTATAAGACACTGCTGAAAGAAATTAAAGATAATGCCACAGATGGGGAGATATACCACGTTCTTGGATTGGAAGAATCAACATTGTGAAGATGACTCTACTACCCAAAGGAATCTACAGATTCAATGCAATCCCTATCAAACTACCACTGGCATTTTTCACAGAACTAGAAGAAAAGATTTCAAAATTTGGCCTTCCCTGGTGGCGCAGTGGTTGAGAGTCCGCATGCCGATGCAGGGGACATGGGTTCATGCCCCAGTCTGGGAGAATCCCACATGCCGCAGAGTGACTGGGCCTGTGAGCCATGGCTGCTGGGCCTGTGCATCCGGAGCCTGTGCTCCACAATGGGAGAGGCCACAACAGTGAGAGGCCCACGTACTGCAAAAAAATATATATATATATTTCACAATTTGTATGGAAACACAAAAGACCCCAAATAGCCAAAGCAATCTTGAGAATGAAAAATGAGGCTGGAGGAATCAGACTCCCTGACTTCAGACTATACTACAAAGCTACAGTAATCAAGACAGTATGGTACTGGCACAAGAACAGAAATATAGATCAATGGAACAGGATAGAAGCCCAGAGATAAACTCACAAACATGTGGTCACCTTATCTTTGATAAAGGAGGCAAGAATATACAGTGGAGAAAAGACAGCCTCTTCAATAAGTGGTGCTGAGAAAACTGTACAGGTACAAGTAAAAGTATGAAATTAGAACACTCCCTAACACCATACACAAAAATAAACTCAAAATGTATTGAAGACCTAAATGTAAGGCCAGACACTATAAAACTCTTAGAGGAAAACCTAGGTGGCACATTCTATGACATAAATCACAGCAAGATCCTTTTTGACCCACCTCCTAGAGAAATGGAAATAAAAACAAAAATAAACAATTGGGACCTAATGAATCTTAAAAGCTTTTGCACAGTGAAGGAAACCATAAACAAGACCAAAAGACAACCCTCAGAATGGGAGAAAATATTTTCAAATGAAGCAACTGACAAAGGATTAAACTCATAAATTTATAAGCAACTCATGCAGCTCAATAACAAAAAAACAAACAAACCAATCCAAAAATAGGCAGAAGACCTAAATAGACATTTCTCCAAAGAAGATATACAGATTGCCAACAAAGACATGAAAGAATGCTCAATGTCATCAATCATTAGAGAAATGCAAATCAAAACTACAATGAGATATCATCTCTCACCAGTCAGAATGGCCATCATCAAAAAATCTAGAAACAATAAATGCTGGAGAGGGTGTGGAGAAAAGGGAACCCTCTTGCACTGTTGGTGGGAATGTAAGTTGATACAGCCACTATGGAGAACAGTGTGGAGGTTTCTTTAAAAACTACAAATAGAACTACCATATGACCCAACAATCCCACTACTGGTCATATACCCTGAGAAAACCATAATTCAAAATGAGTCATGTACCAAAATGTTCATTGCAGCTCTATTTACAATAGCCGGGATATGGAAGCAGCCTAAATGTCCCCCAACAGATGAATTGATAAAGAAGATGTGGCACATATATACATTGGAATATTACTCAGCCATATAAAGTAACGAAATTGAGTTATTTGTGGTGAGGTGGATGGACCTAGAGTCTGTCTTACAGAGCGAAGTATGTCAGAAAGAGGAAAACAAATATCATATGCTAACACATATGTATGGAATCTAAGAAAAAGAAAAAGAGGTCATGAAGAACCTAGGGGTAAGATGGGAATAAAGACACAGACCTACTAAAGCATGGACTTTAGGATATGGGGAGGGGGAGGGGGAGGCTGTGATGAGGTGAGAGAGTGGCATGGACATATATACACTACCAAGCGTAAAGTGGATAGCTAGTGGGAAGCAGCCCTGTAGCACAGGGAGATCAGCTAGGTGGTTTGTGACCACCTAGAGGGGTGGGATAGGGAAGGTGGGAGGGAGGGAGAGGTAGGAGGGAAGATATATGAGAACATGTGTATATGTATAACTGATTCACTTTGTTATAAAGCAGAAACTAACACACTATTGTAAAGCAATTATACTCCAATAAAGATATTAAAATAAATAAATAAATAAGATGGGAATCTTCAGACCCTAAGCTGAGAATGAAATCAGTGGTTCATTTCCATTGCTGGAAACCAAAATCGATCTTTGAGCATACAAGGTGACTAAAGTACATACATTATCTTTTAGTAGGAGTCTTTATGTGTTATTGCTTAGGTAGAACCTGTGCAGGCAACTAAGGTTTGGATTTAACTCTATAGTAAAGATTTGATTGTTATGTTAAATAAATGCTTTAAAAATCCACATATACCAATCTCCTCTTAAATAGTAATATGTCAAAATAACTTTTTTCAGTAGAAAATATATTGTTTGAGTCACTATCAAAGGGGGCCCTGTGGGCTACTGATGGTCTGCCAATCTATTTTTGGAGATACTAGTTCTTTAGAAAGAATCCATATATTATGTTTGAGAAAACCTACAATATAAATGTATAAGATTTCTCTTTTTTTCTGCTGTTATTTTATTTGGTATGATAAAAACAAACAAAAACCACCCTTTTAGACTTGTGACATTGAAGGAATCATTACCTTCTCTAGAATCAGTTTCTTCATCAGTAAAATTCAGGTAGCTTATGGGACTATTGTGATAAAGGAAATAAAGTATGTGAAATGTTTATAAAGTGCTATACTAGTGTAATGCTAGTGGATGGTATTTGCTCTCGAACAATAGTTGTGCTGGTAGACTCACTACCTCAGAAAGTATCTTGAGTGTTATATAAGGTCTGATTTCCTCACCTATAGGATAGTACCTGCTTTATAAGTTTATTGTCGAGAAAAAAGTGAGCTAATGCACATGAAAGAGTAACCATAGTGCCTGGCACATACAAGTCATAGGTATTAGTAATTTTATTCTTAGTATTATAATTTTTATATATATAAATATCATCTGCAGTTTTAAATTATGTGTGAGTCATCATTCTGTGAAAAATTTTTAATTCTTCCATGAAAACTTTAAAGATAGGGTGCTGTCGCTTGTGATAATTATTCTGATAAGATACAGTAGCTTTCTAATACTGCCCTGTATATGAATCTTAAGTTGATTGAATATTAACTTATGCAAGAAAGTTTTTGTGAGGATTAATTCAAACCATCAGGAGTAGTAAAAGCAATTCTAAGTTAACTAGAGGCTTATCAAGTTATATGAAGAGCAAGGTTTTAAGAGTATCTGAATTAATGTTATAGTGATGGCTGCCACAACCAGGGTAGGTCACTTTTGAAGGACGCATTGGTGCTGTAGCAGACAGTGAGGTATGTCAGAAAGGGCTGCTACCTTTCCCCTTGACAGGTAGAATCATGCTGGGCATCAACTAGAAGGTCCTGGGCCAACACTGCCCTTTGGTGTTTGACGTAGGGAGTGGCAACTTCTGGGGGGTAACAGTAGGGAATTATCAAGACCAAAACTCTGTCTTGAGGAACTTTCCCTTACCTTCTCCACTCAAACCTGTGGCTTCCTACTATTTACTTATTAAATCTAACTCATCCTGCTGAGCCCTAATGGATACAAATTCATTTCTCTCTCTTCTTGATAAGTTTGGCCCCTCCAATCTGATCTCTCTCCAGCTGTATATTCAGAAGCAGGCCTCTGACTCTGTACTAATGCAGATGTATGCTTCCTGGTCCAAAGTGTCAGATCCTTCAGGACAAGGACCATAATGAGAGTGTTCAGCATGGTTCTGGGCATGATACAAGCACTTAAGCATTCATAGAATGCATCTTTCCTTGTAAGTCTGTTGTTTACAAAATTCAATTTATACACGCAACTAATATATAATTTAGTCATTCTATGAAAAAATAATATAAATAAAATGAAAGAACAGTAACATAATTAGAAGTAGCCTTTTGAAAGAGAGCAGAGTAATGTGTTTCTTCTGGATTGTAGAATGAAAAATTGTAACGTTCAGTCATGCTATTTGGAGTAAAATTTAAATTCTTATTTAGTCCTGTTGAGTGAATATTGCTACCCTCACAAATTCTTCCTGGGAGTCAGCTATACATAGTTAACAATGTGCTTATAATGATTTTCTCATTTTATGCAGCTTCCTCCAGCTTTGCACCACAATTTGAAAAGAAGGGTTATAGAGAGATTCAAGAAATCCCTCTTCAGCCAGCAGAGTAACCCTTGTAATTTGAAATCTGAAATTAAAAAGGTATAGTATTCTATATATAGGAATTCTTCTTTGACTAACAAAAAAACATCATGAGAATTAAATTTTATACCTCCTGTGTTTGTATCCTCTATTTAAAGCTCTGCCCTCTACTAAAGGATATTATCAATGTTTGTCTTAGTCCATTTGGGCTGTTATAGTAAAAATACCATAAAGTGTGGAGTTTATAAACAGCAAGAATTTATTGCTTATGGTTCTGGAAGCTGGCAGTTCAAGATCGGGGTACCAACATAGCCCCTAAATTGAGATTTGCAACTCTAAAAAAGTCAGTTAACCATCTGAGGCCATGATTTTTATCACCTATGAGGGTGGAACGAACAATTTCTAAGGTTCTTTTCATCTTCAACATTCTATGGTCTCCTAGACTTTGGGTACTGGTAAATAGTTCTATTCTTACATAAGGAAACTAAATCACAAAGAGATTAAATCAACCAGACAGAAAGAAAATTGTTTATTTCTGGTTAACACAACTTGGCAATAGGAAATCCGTTTGACCTGGTCAGTAGCCATTTTGAGGTGGTCACAGGCTCCCATTCTCCTGTCCCAGAAAGACACAAGACCCAAATAGCTTGGGCCCAGTTGTGTAAAGATGCTTGATCCCACTCCAATTTTGTGTATTTTTTAAAAACTTCAGCATATACTTAAACTTTGGCACAAGCATGCTGCCAATGAACTTTTTCTTTAAGGTTTCTTTTTCTTTTACTGTATCCAATCTGTAGTATAAATTAACTCATAATTTGGGCAATGTTGGAAGACAGAGGGAACCAAAAGTGCCCACTGAACTGAGAAGGTATCTTGAGACAGAAAATCGAGGCAGGCAGCTCCATGTAATCAATGGACCAGTTTATTACAGGATAAGTTACAGGGTGGGATCTGGATCAGGTGGACAATGACCCAGAAGCATTCACAGCTGCACTCCACACCTCTGAGAGGGGACATTGGGACAGTTTTATAGTTAACCAAGGAGTTGGGGGGCTGCTCGGAAATAGGACGTGCCTTCCTAAGTCAAGTTTTATGAATGGGTAACTGTCTCGTGGGCGCTGGGAATACGTCAGCAAAGGTCTTCATCATTGTTTAGGGACTAACAGAGCATGGAGGCCACCTGGTCCTAATGATTATTAAACAATGTCTCTTAACTACAAAGCTCCTAATGACAGAGAAGTGATTTATTGTGTGGTACAGTCCTGGATAGGGTCAGCGGGAGGACAGGAGGAGCTGTATGGGCCCAAGGTAGCATCAGTTATGCTAACGGTCATATAGGTTCTTTGATAAGAAATGCAAACCGTATGTTTTTGCTTTTTTGCCTTACATCAGTGGTGTCTGCACATACACAAACAGGAGATGGGGAAAAAAACGCATAGCTGCAGGTAAACAAAACATAAACCCTACCTCATCTGAGATTAGAGATTTTATGGGTTGTCTTGGCAAATAAGGCCGAGAAACAAAGCTAGGGGAGATCAAAACAGAAGTGGAAGAGACTTCAGATATTTATTGTAGGATATTCACATATTGCATCATGAATACCAATAAATAGATTTTAAAGACAGAAGCTCAAGTCTCCCATGAAAACGTTACATATTGATAAGTTTTATATTCTTATTAAAATGATATTCAGAATAATCCAGTTTGTACACACATTTATTTTAACAGAAATCCTAGCTTTATGAGAGGAAGGAGCCTGCTGCAAACTGAGACGTGAAGGGGGCTGCGACCTGTCCCTGCTCCGTGTTTCCAGCAGTGCCTGTCCTTAGCACAAATCATCATCTCTTTTGTGACTTAGGTTTTCAGTTTGGCCTCCTTCCTTGGTGTCTTTCTTTTCCTTCTTTTGTTTAGCTGTGCCACCCATTCCCAACCTTGTGTGCTTCCTCTGCTGTGGTGGCATCTCTCACAGAAGCATCTCATCTCTGTTCTTAGTCTGGGGCATATGGGGACCGAAGGGGCCATAGATTCATCCTCCTTTCAACTGGGTTAAGACACAGATTAAATTATCCTATGAAGAATGCTATGGTCTCCTCATCTGATATTATAAGCCTGTGGTGGTTCATATGCTTATGAAGTGTACCCTATAATCAGGGGCAGGCCTCGCCTCCTATGAGCTAAAGAAATTGGAAGCCTGGGATATTAACCAGCTCCTCCATTAACACTTTTCTTAATTTTCCTTGTGCAGAATTAATCTCCCCCTCTATGCTTCAATCACTTTTTCACTCATATCTTTGTGTTTTAAATAGCTTTTTATTCAAAAGATATTTAGTTCACATGTCTGTTTACTTAAGGGTAGTGAGTTTATCTTGTTCATCTTTGATTCCCCAGAGTTGTACACCATGCCTGGTAGATGCTTAATGAATAATTGTTGAATATAGAATAAATTCTAGATTGATAGACATATTCTATATAACATATCCTATATTGGTTCTATTCTTTATTGATATATAAATATTGATAAATATATTTATATATTTCTCCATGAACAAAAAGAAGCCCTCCTGCTCCCAGTCTAAACCTAAATGAGAAAAGTTTGTGACCTGTTTTTCCCCCTTTCTGGTGTAATTTTTAGTTAGTGACAACTTTTTTCAGAAATGGCTTTTTCATCCCCTGTACAATCATAGAGGAGTAGCCCGTTAGCCTTTGAATGACACGGTCACCCCACACTATGGCCGTGGAAGAAGTGGTGACAACATATAAAGTGCATGTGATTTCCACCCTCCCCTCTGAAGCTTCTCCTAAAATCTGGGGACTCCATGTCTGCAGTTTGAAGGAGTCATTATGGGATGATTGCAACTTACTTATAAGTGGCCTGAGGCACAGCAGGATGGACAGAAGGGTCAAAACATGGAAGAGCCCTTTTCTAAGAAGTGAGCCTTTTTATTTATGACTCACCTGAGGTGTCTTCAGTCCAGGCTGCTCAACCTTGGCTAGAATTGCAGGGTGAACAAAGCATCTTTGCAATTGTATAGGTGTCTTTGAGAACTAGGGTTTGCAGCATGGGAGAAAGAAGAAACAGAAACAAAGTAGAAAATGCTAATTCAAATTAGAAGTATCAATATGAATCAGTACGAATTCATAATAGATCTTATCTTTAAAAAAGACACATATTTCCTAAATTTCACTAAAATGATATAGAAACGAAGCAAGCAGCAGTGAGCTCCCTTTGCACCCATGGCTTTGGAAGTATAGCCCATTACAGCTCTTGAGCAGGAACTGAACGAGACTAGGCTGGAATATCTTGACATAACAGAATACATGGCGAGGATGCTGTCAAGGACTACTGAGCGCGTGTCAAAAGGACTCAGGAGCCAACAAAGAGGCTCTCACAGACTATCTATTGGATAATTAAAGCGTCAATAAGAATAATAACCAAAATTGATTGAAAGCATTAACTAATGTTTAAATCTGAGAGTTCACAATAGTAAAAAAAGAAAGAGAAAAAATCTCTCATTGGTTACCCTTTGGAAGATTTCATTAGTTTGAAAATTGTTTACAAAAGGAAAGAATCAAACATTTATTCTGCCTTTCTCCTATGAATTCTATCTTAGGGTAACTAAATTGATGAGGGGGAAGTTTCTCATTAAAGAAGTACTTCAGCTAATAAGTACTGAAGGAATAAAAAATATTGTCATTTTGCAGCCCCTGAATGAAATAATGGATCTGACATGATCACTACTGGCTGCTGACATCACACAAAGAGGAACAAGCGGACAGTACATGCCTCCTGATGGATGTGCACAGCACATCTGTGAAATGTACATGCTAAACACTTGAATCTGCATCTGATCAGCCTCTAAGATTTAAGCATAAGAAAATAGTGAGTGTAAATATTTCTGTTAACAAAGTGATCTATAAAGTCTAATAAAAACTAATAGAAAGGAGCTGTAGGTTAGAAAAAATGAAAAATAAGGCAATATTTTATGTCTTAACATGTTATGTAGTTCAGTCAAAGAGGGCAAGAACAATCTAAAGAAAAAAAGATCAGAGGACTGTTGAGTGAAGTGTGATAAAACATGTTGAAACATTTCTCATTTCTGACACCTAATTTCATTTATTTTGGCTTAATTTCCTTCAGAGTTCTATCTCAGTTGATTAGGTTCCAAATCATTTATGTAGTTGTTCTACAGCAAAAATAGCCTTATTTTATGATATGGAAAAGAAGATAAAATTGGGGGAATTTAATGAGGATTAAATTTGTAGTTTCTCCTACAAATTTTATTTTCTCTATTTAGTTTTTGCCTAAAAAGTACTATATACTCAATTGACAAATAAAGTGATAAAATTGTTCAATATTTGCTCAAAATTAGTGGTTTTTTGGGGAGAGAGGTAGTATATAGTGATATAATATTTTCTCTAATATTTACTTGACTTGTTTAGTTCAAAAGTGCATACAATTATTTGCTCCTTAGAACTGTAGATGTTTATTCAGAGCAGAAGAGCCCTTTTTTAAAAATTTATTTTTTATTGAAGTATAGTTGATTTACAATGTTTTGTTAGTTTCTGGTGTACAGCAAAGTGATTCATTTATACATATATATGTATAAAGAATATATATATATTCTTTTCTCATATTCTTTTCCATTATGGTTTATGATAGGATACTGAATACAGTCCTCTGTCCTCTAGAGTAGGATCTTGTTGTTCCTCCATTCTATATGTATAGAATGTTTGCATCTGCTAATTCCAGACTCCCAATCCATCCCTCCCCTCCCCTCTCCTCCTTGGCAACCACAAATCTGTTCTCTGTGTGTGTGAATCTGTTTGTGTCATATTTTTGATTCCACATATAAGTGATATCATATGGATTTATCTTTCTGAATTAGTTCACTTAAATGAAAATCTCTAGGTCCATCCATGTTGCTTCAAATGGCATTATTTCATTCTTATTTTATAGCTGAATAGTATTCCATTGCATATATACACCACGTGTTCTTTATCCATTCATCTGTTGATGGACACTTAGGTTGCTTCCATGTCTTGGCTATTGTAAATAGTGCTGCTATAAATATTGGGGTACATGTATCTTTTCAAATTATAGTTTTCTCTGGATGTATGCCCAGGGGAGGGGTTGCTGGATCATATGGCTACTCTATTTTTAGTTTTTTGAAGAACCTCCATACTGTTTTCCATAATGGCTGCACCAATTTACATTCCCACCAACAGTGTAGGAGGGTTCCCCTTTCTCCACACCCTCTCCAGAATTTATTGTTTGTAGATTTTTTGATGATGACCATTCTGACCCATGTGAGGTGGTACCTCATTGTAGCTTTGATTTGCATTTCTCTAATAAGTCGTGATGTTGAGCATCTTTTCATATGCCTCATGGCCATCTGTATGTCTTCTTTGGAGAAATGTCAATTTAGGTCTTCTGCCATTTTTTGATTGGGTTTTTTTGTTACTGAGTTTTATGAGCTATTTGTATATTTTGGAAATTAATCCCTTGTCGGTAGCATTGTTTGCAAATATTTTCTTCCAGTCCATAGGTTGCCAGTCCGTAGGTTGTTTATGGTTTCCTTTGCTGTGCAAAAGCTTATATGTTTAATTAGGCCCTATTTGTTTATTTTTACTTTTATTTCTATCGTCTTAAGAGACTGACCTAGGAAAACGTTGGTATGATTTATGTCAGAGAAAGTTTTGCCTATGTTCTCTTCTAGGAGTTTTACGGTGTCATGTCTTATATTTAAGTCTTTAAACCATTTTGAGTTTGTTTTTGTGTATGGTGTGAGAGTGTGTTCTAACTTCATTGATTTACATGTGGCTGTCCAGGTTTCCCAACACCACTTGCCTAAGACTGTCTTTTTTCCATTTTATATTCTTACCTCCTTTGTTGAAGATTAATTGACTGTAGGTATGTGGGTTTATTTCTGAGCTCTATATTTTGTTCCATTGATCCATATGTCTGTTTTTGTGCCAGTACTGTGCTGTTTTGATTGCTGTAGGCTTGTAGTATTGTCTGAAGTCTGGGAGGGTTATGTCTCCTACTTTGTTCTTTTTCCTCGGGATTGCTTTGGCAATTCTGGGTCTTTTATGATTCCATATAAATTTTAGGATTATTTGTTCTAGTTCTGTGAAAAATGTCATGGGTAATTCGATAGGGATTGCATTAAATCTGTAGATTGTTTTGGGTATGACCATTTTAACGATATTAATTCTTCCAATCCAAGAGCATGGGATATTTTTCCATTTCTTTGAATCACTTTTAGTTTCCTTTATTAATGTTTTATAGTTCTCAGTGTACAAGCCTCTCACCTCCTTGGTCAGGTTTATTCCTAGTTTTTTTTTTTGTTGAGATTTTAAAAGGGATTTTTTTTTTTTACTTTCCCTTTCTGATATTTCATTGTTAGTGTAAAGAAATGCAACAGATTTCTGTATGTTAATCTCGTATCCTGCTACCTTGCTGAATTCATTTACCAGTTCTAGTAGATTTTGTGTGGAGTCTTTAGGGTTTTATATAAACAGCATCATATCATCTGAATATAATGACAATTTTACCTCTCCCCTTCCAATCTGGATACCTTTTATTTCTTTTTCTTGTCTGACTGCTGTGACTCGAACTTCCAATACTGTGTTGAAGAGAAATGATGAGAGATTTTAACAGGAAGGCTTTCAGCTTTTCATCAGAGTATTATATTCGCTGTGGATTTGTCATAAATAGCTATTATGATGTTGAGATATGGTCACTCTATACCCACTTTGGTGAGAGTTTTCAACATCATTCAACATCATGAATGAATGTTGAGTTTTATCAAATGTTTTCTCTGCATCTATTGAGATGACCATGTGGTTTTTGTCTTTTCTTTTGTTGATGTGGTGTATCACACTGATTGATTTGCATGTGTTGAGCCATCCTTATGACCCTGGGATGAAACCCACTTAGTCATGGTGTATGAACTTTTTTATGTGTTGTTGGATTCAGTTTGCCAATATTTTGTTAAGAATTTTTGCATCTATATTCTTCAAAGATATTGGCCTGTAATTTTCTTTTTCAGTAGTTTCTTTATCTGGTTTTGGTATCAGGGTGATGGTGGCTTCAAAGAATGACTTTGGGAGTGTTCCCTCCTCTTCAGTCTTTTGGAAGAGTTTGAAAAGGATCAGTATAACTTCTTTGTATGTTCAGTAGAATTCCTCAGTGAAGCCTGAACTTTTGTTTGCAGGGAGTTGGTGTGGTTTTTTGTGTGTTTTTTACATTTTCTATTTCACCTCTAGTGATTGGTCTCATTATCTATTTCTTTTTCATTCAGTTTTGGTGGGCTGTATGTTTCTAGAAACTTGTCCATTTCTTCTAGGTTGTCCAATTTGTTGGCATATAGTTGTTCATAGTATTCTCTTATGTTTTTTTCTATTTCTGTGGTATCGGTTTTTATTTCTCACTTTCATTTCTTACTTTATTTTGGTCCTCTCTCTTTTCTTCTTGGTGGGCCTGGCCAGAGGTTTGTTGACTTTGTTTACCCTTTTAAATAATCAGCTATTTTACTGTATTTTTCTACTCTTTTTAAGTCTCTATTTATTCCCTCTCTGATCATTATTATTTCCTTCCTTCTGCTAACTTTAGGTTTTGTTTGTTCTTCTTTTTCTAATTCTTTTAGGTAGTAGGTTAGGTTGTTTATTTGAGATTTTTCTTGTTTTTTGAGGAAGGCCTATATGGCTATGAACTTCCCTCTAAGGACTGCTTTTGCTGTATCCCATAGATTTTGTATGGTTGTGTTTTCATTGTCATTTGTCCCAAGGTATTTTTAAATTTCCTCTTTGATTTGATCATTGACCCTTTGGTTTTTTAGTAGCATCTTGTTTATTCTACATGTAATCATTTTTTCTCATTTCTCTTTTTGTGCTTGATTTCTAGTTCCATGCCATTGTGTTCAGAAAAGATGCTTGAAATAATTTCTATCCTCTTAAATTTGTTGAGTCTTGTTTTGTGACCTAGTATGTGGTCAATCCTAGAGAATGTTTCTTTATCTTTCTTTATGGCCTTTGCTTTAAAGTCTATTTTGTCTGATATGAGTATTGCTACCCCCACTTTCTTGTCATTTCCATTTGCATGAAATATCTTTTACCATCCCCTCATTTTCAATCTATGTGTGTCCTTTGCCCTAAAGTGGGTCTCTTGTAGGCAGCATATTATAGGCTCTTGTGTTTTTTTAATCAAATCTGCCACTCTATGTCTTTTGATTGCAGCATTTAGGCAATTGACATTTAAGGTAATTATTGATAGATGTGCATTTATTGCCATTTTACACCTTGTTTTCCAGGTGATTTTGTATTTCTTCTTTGTTCCTTTTCTTTTCTTTCTTTTTTTTCTTTCTTTTTTTTTTTTGTAGTTTGATGGTTTTCTTTTGTATTTGCTTGAGTTCCTTCCTTACTGGTTTTTGGTGAATCTATTGTATGTTTTTCATTTGTGGTCACCCTGTTTTTCAAGTATGCTAGCCCATTCCTATATCTACTTGCTTCAGACTGGTAAAGACTCAAACACATTCTTTAAAAAAATGTACATTTTTCTTATTCTCCCCCTCCACATTTTATGATTTTGATATCCTTTTTTACACCTTCATGTTTATCCTTTTGCTGTTCATTGTAGTTATCGCTTTCACACACACAAAAAAAATTTTAACATCTTTATTGGAGTATAATTGCTTTACAATGGTGTGTTAGTTTCTGTTTTATAACAAAGTGAATCAGTTATACATATACATATATCCCCATATCTCTTCCCTCTTGCGCCTCCCTCCCTCCCTCCCACCCTCCCTATCCCACCCCTTTAGGTGGTCACAAAGCACCGAGCTGATCTCCCTGTGTTAGGTGGCTGCTTTCCACTAGCTATCTATTTTACGTTTGGTAGTGTATATATGTCCATGCCCCTCTCTCACTTTTTCCCAGCTTACCCTTCCCCCTCCCCATATCCTCAGGTTCATTCTCTAGTAGGTCTGCATCTTTATTCCCATCTTGTCCCTAGGTTCTTCATGACATTTTTTTTTTTTTAGATTCCATATATATGTGTTAACAAAAAGAGTCTTGTACCAAAATGTTCATTGCAGCTCTATTTACAATAGCCAGGACATGGAAGCAACCTAAGTGTCCATCGACAGATGAATGGATAAAGAAGATGTGGCACATATATACAATGGAATATTACTCAGCCATAAAAAGAAACGAAATTGAGTTATTTGTAGTGAGGTGGATGGACCTAGAATCTGTCATACAGAGTGAAGTAAGTCAGAAAGAGAAAAACAAATACCATATGCTAACACAAAAATTTTTTGATGTTTTAAAAAATCTGTGTACTGGCTTATTTAAATGATTTACTTTCCAATTGTGATTTTTCTCTTTCCTATTGATTCTTGCTTCTTTTGTATTTAGAGAAGAATTTTCAATATTTCTTTTAGGATAGGTTTAGTATCACTGTATTCTCTAAGTTTTTGCTTGTCTGAGAAATTCTTTATCCCTCCTTTTATTCTAAATGATAATCTTGCTGGGTAGAGTATACTAGGTTGCAGGTATTTCCTTTTCAAGACTTTGAATATATCTTGCCACTCCTAGCCTGCAACATCTGTAGAGAAATCAGCTGATAGCCTTATGGGGGTTCCCTTGTAATGAATTCTTTGTTTTTCTCTTGGTGCCTTTAAAATCCTCTATTTAACTTTTGCCATTTTAGTTATAATATGTCTTGGTGTAGGTCTGTTTGGGTTCATCTTGTTTGGGATCCTCTGCACTTCCTATACCTGGATGTCCATTTCCTTCTTTAGGTTTGGGAAGTTTTCAGCCATGATTCTTCAAATATATTTTCTATCCCCTTTTTTCTTTCCTCTCCTTCTGGGATCCCTATTATGTGTAGATTGGCATGCTTCATATTATCCCATAGGTCTTGTATATTGCTTTCATTTTGTTTTCATTTGTCTTTCTTTCTGCTTTCAGATTTGGTGATTTCCATTATTCTATCTTCCAGATCACTTATTTGTTCTTCTGTGTTATTCAATTTTCCATTTATTGCCTTTAGCTCAGTTTTCATCTCAGCAAATGAGTTTTATATTTCTTCTTGGTTCCTCTTTATAGTTTCTGGTTCCTTTTTATAGTAATCTACATTTCTATTGATAGACTTTCTTAATCCCTTCAATATTTTATTACCTCCATTTTGAACTCAGAGTCTATTAGACTGAAGAAGTCTGTTTCATTGTTTGTACTTTCAGGTGAATTCTCTTGATCTTTTAATTGGGAGTGATTTCTCTGTTTCTTCATTTTACTTGTATTTCTCTGACTCTATGAGTTTAGGAGAAAGAGTTATCTACTGTGGTCTTGGAGAGCTGTTTTTATGTGGGAGAGTTCCTGTGTAGCCTGCGTGGGTTTAATATTTTTGGTGCAAGTGCTGCTTTTAGTATGGATGCCTGCTGGGTCTTTCCCCAGTGTGTACTGGCTGTTATCCCTTTGATAGTGGGTGTGACTGGTGTTTTGATGACCAGAGTCTGCACTAGATATGAGTGGGCCCTCCTCTTTGCTCTGTGGTTGTCACAATCCTGTCAGGGACAGGGTCTACTTTCTAGTGTTTGGAGTAGAAGCCCCCATATCCGTTTCTGACTGCAGCATGAGGTAGGCAAGATTGAAGCCCTCACACTAGGAGAGGAGCCACTGAGTATTCTTCAGCAGGAGCTCTCCACCCAGGAGTGTGCTCGGTGGTGTTGCCTCTCACCTGTTGTGTGAGCTCACAAAGTATACTGTTGCTGGCACTGCCCTCGGCCCTGCCTTAACTGTGGGAATGCAATTGGCCCCAGTGTCCCTCAGGCACTGTGTTCACAAAGTCACCAGTGCAGATCCATAGGCACCAATCCACTGAAGTCAGGTACCAAGACCACAGTAGTCATGCACTTGAACCCATTGTAGGAGATATGGAAGCAGCCCAGACTCTGGCCCTGCCTCCTTGTGCACGTACCTGCAAAGCCGACAGCTGCTAATGCTGGACTTGCCCCAGCCACGGGAGCACCCGTTGTCCACTTGGATGTCCTGCAGGCACTGAGTTTACAAAGCTGGTGGCAGTGGCATAAATCTGCAGATGGCACAGCCACAGGGAGAGGGCTCAGATTTCAGCCCTGCTTCCTAAGTTGCACAACTCTGTGCAACTTAGGATGAACTCTGATTTCAGCCTCACCTCTGAATGTGGGCAGCCTGTTGGTGCTTGTGTGCTCCCAGAAGTCACAGAGGTGGCACTGAACCAGCTGTGATCATGCTGAGAAAGAGGCTGCTATGATGGTCCCTGTCCCTCCCTTCCTGCACCTGTTAACAACACTTCACTTCTATGGCAGACCTGGTCTCCTTCCTCCACATACCCCTGGTTGTGGCCCAAAGCATAGTCCTGCCCCTTTAGGCTGTCCCTGCACATCCAGCCCCAGTCCTCTCCCTGTGTCTGTGTTCTGAATCCTGAGATTCAGCACCCAGCCCCTGCCCACAGCAGCAGATGCACGTCTCAGGCTGGGGAGTGCAGGGAGGAGGTGCAGACCCTCTGTGCTGGTCTCTTGCTGTTCTGCCTGTCTCAAGCCAGCTGATACTCTCTCTTCTGAGCTTCTGGATCTCCCTTTCTGTCCTGAGTGATCTCCCCACTGGTGAAGGGGTTTCCCAGGGTGAGGGAACCTTTCCTCTTTCACAGCTCCCTCCCAGGGGTGCCGGTCCTGTCTCACTTCCTTTATTTTTTTTCTTTTGTCCTACTTGGTTATGTGGTGATCTGTCTTGCAATTTTGGCTGTCTGAGACCTTCTGTCAGCATTCAGTAGGTATTCTGTGAGAGTTGTTCTACATATAGATGTATTTTTGACGTATTTGTGGGAGGAGGTGAGATCCGCTTCCTATTCCACCATCTCGATTGGAGTCCCCAGAAGAGCCCTTTTATGTCAGTTCAGAAGGAATTTTCTTACACATTCTTCCAAACAGAACATACATGCCAAAGATGGGAGGTACACCTCTTAGCTCATGAGCCAAGAGAGGGCCCCACAGTGCCGGTCTGGGACTGCTGAGCCACCTCACAGCTTCAGCCAGCCTGAGAGGCCACTGCTTTGAAAGATTCTGTTGTATCACACATATTTCCACCTACTGGGTGAACATTTACTTTGTCATCTGGTATGTCCAGAATTGAACTCACCACCTGCTTCCTTCCTTTGTCCACATCGAATATCATTGGAAGCATCCATTATCATTCTGCTCAGTCTTTAAACCTTGTGGTCACTTTCAACTGTTCCACTTTATCTCTTGCATCTCCTAAGTCATTAACACCTGGGGAATATTCATAGTGTAGGTGGTTTTGGTTGGCCTTTGATGTTATAGCCCTGGGTTCTAGCCCTGGTTCTACCACTTACTAGCTATGCTCCTTGAGCAAATTACTTTACTTCTCAGATTCCTCATCTGTAAAATGAGGATAATGCCTACCTTACAAAGTAGCTGTAAGAACAAAATAGAATGTCAAATGTATCTAGAATGTAGTAAGTACTCAATCAATGGCATAGGTGCTATCATTGTTATTAAGTGGGAATATTTGGTCTTCCATAGCTATTCCTTCCTTTTGGTTTCCACCTAGTCCAAACTCTTAGCACCCCTCTCTTGCACTAGTGTCACACTTCTTGCTGATCTACTTGTTCGCCAATTCATTTTGCCAGAGTTTTTCCAGTGTTCCTAAACACTTATGTCCAGTTTCATGCCTCACCATCTAACTCCAAGTCCCACTGCCTAGGCCTCCGTTATTTGCAGGAGCTTCCTCATGATCTGCCTATGTTCACCCTGAAGTCCCAGCCCCATCCAAATTGTTACATATATTGCTTCCAGAGTGATCTCTTCAAAACAGAAATCTGATCATGTCACACACACACACACACACACACACACACACACACACACACACACGACAGAACATTGTCCAGGGGGCTCTTAGTATAAAATGCCAAAATCCCCGCCAATGGTGTTCACAGTCCTGTTTGGTCCAAGCCCTGCCTCTCTCTCCACCCTCACCTCATACCACTCTTGCCCTTTGCTGTCTCCACACTGACTACAGTGCCCATCTACCATGCTGCTTCCTCCCAAGTCTGCACATGCTCTTTCCTCTGCCTATAATGTTCTTCCCACTCCATCCTTTACTCACTCTGACCCTTTATTTTGGCTCTCAGCATAAGCATCATTTTCTCAGGAAAGCCTTCCCTAAGTTAAATCTGTCTGTTACCTCTTAGAACCACAGGCCTTGCCTTCAATGCTTTCAGCATATTTACAATTTTGCAAATATACAAGTGGATATTTCACAGACATAATTCTCCCTAATTAGGCAGTAAGCTCCAAGAATACAATATTTAGCTACCATTGATTGTTTTCATTGTTTGGATCTGTGCATGACACACAATAGTTGATTTTAAAAATACTCCCAGGAAGCTGCAGTTCAAGATTGTGGAGTAGAAGGATGTGCTCTCACTCCCTCTTGAGAGAGCACTGAAATCACAACTAAGTACTGAACAGTCATTGACAGGAAGACACTGGAACTCACCAAAAAAGATATGCCTCATCCAAAGACAAAGGAGAAGCCACAGTGAGATGGTAGGAGGGGCACAATCATAATAAAATCAAATCCCATAACTGCTGGGTGGGTGACTCACAAACTGGAGAACACTTATACCACAGAAATCCACCCACTGGAGTGAAGGTTCTGAGGCCCACATCAGGCTTCCCAACCTGGGAACTCTGCAATGGGAGGAAGAATTCCTAGAGAATCAGAATTTGAAGCCTAGTGGGATTTGATTGCAGGACTTCAACAGGATTGGGGGAAACAGAGACTTCACTCTTGGAGGGCACAAACAAAGTAGTGTGCACATTGGGACCCAGGGGAAGGGGCAGTGACCCCATAGGAGACTGAACAAACCTACCTGCTAGTGTTGGAGGGCCTCCTGCAGAGGCAGGAGGTGGCTGTGTCTCACTGTGAAGACAAGGACAATGGTGGCAGAAGTTCTGGGAAGTACTCCTTGGCGTGAACCCTCCCAGAGTCTGCCATTAGCCACACCAAAGAGCCCAGGAAGGCTCCAGTGTTGGGTCGCCTCAGGCCAAACAACTAACAGGGAGGGAAGCCAGCCCCACCCATCAGCAGAGAAGCATCTGCTTCTCAGTAAAGTTTTACTGAGCTCTGTCCACCAGAGCAACAGCCAGCTCTACCCACCACCAGTCCCTCCCTCAGGAAACTTGCTGAAGCCTCTAAGATAGCCTCATCCACCAGAGGCAGAGAGCAGAAGCAAGAAGAACTACAATCCTGCAGCCTGTAGAACAAAAACCACATTCACAGAAAGAGAGACACGATGAAAAGGCAGAAGGCTATGTACCAGATGCAGGAACAAGGTAAAACCCCAGAAAAACAACTAAATGAAGTAGAGATAGGCAACCTTCCAGAAAAAGAATTCAGAATAATGATAGTGAAGATGATCCAGGACCTTGGAAAAAGAATGGAGGCAAAGATCGAGAAGATGCAAGAAATGTTTGACAATGACCGAGAAGAATTAAAGAACAAACAGAGATGAACAATACAATAACTGAAATGAAAACTACACTAGAAGGAATCAATAGCAGAATAACTGAGGCAGAAGAATGGATAAGTGACCTGGAAGACAGAATGGTGGAATTCACTGCTGCAGAACAGAATAAACGAAAAAAGAATGAAAAGAAATTAAGACAGCCTAAGAGACCTCTGGGACAACATTAAATGCAACAACATTTGCATTATATGGGTTCCAGAAGGAGAAGAGAGAGAGAAAGGACCCAAGGAAATCTTTGAAGAGATTATAGTCAAAAACTTCCCTAACATGGGTAAAGAAATAGCCACCCAAGTCCAGGGAGTGAAGAGAGTCCCATACAGGATAAACCAAGGGAGAAACACACTGAGACACATAGTAATCAAATTGGAAAAAATTAAAGACAGAAAAATTATTGAAAGCAGCAAGGGAAAAAATGACAAATAACATAAAAGGGAACTCCCATAAGGTTAACAACTGATTTCTCAGCAGAAACTCTACAAGCCAGAAGGGAGTGGCATGACATTTTAAAGTGATGAAAAGGAAGAACATACAACTAAGATTACTCTACCTGTCAAGGATCTCATTCAGATTCAATGGAGAAAACAAAAGCTTTACAGACAAGCAAAAGCTAAGAGAATTCAGCACCACCAAACCAGCTCTACAACAAATGCTAAAGGAAATTCTCTAAGTGGGAAACACAGAGAAGAAAAGGACCTACAAAAACAAACCCAAACCAATGAACAAAATGGTAATAGGGGGCTTCTCTGTTGGTGCAGTGGTTGAGAGTCCACCTGCTGATGCAGGGGACACAGGTTCGTGCCCTGGTCCAGGAAGATCCCACATGCCGCGGAGCAGCTGGGCCCATGAGCCATGGCCACTGAGCCTGCACGTCCAGAGCCTGTGCTCCACAACGGGAGAGGCCACAACAGTGAGAGGCCCGTGTACCGCAAAACAAACAAAAAATGGTAATAGGAACATACATATAGATAATTACCTTAAATGTGAACAGATTACAGGCTCCAATGAAAAGACACAGGCTTGCTGAATAAGTACGAAAACAAGACCCATATATATGCTGTCTACAGGAGACCCACTTCAGACATAGGAATACATACAGACTGAAAGTGAGAGGGTGGAAAAAGATATTTCATGCAAATGGAAATCAAAAGAAAGCAGGAGTAGCAATACTCATATCAGATAAAATAGATTTTAAAATAATGAATGTTACAAGAGACAAGGAAGGACACTACATAATGATCAAGGGATCACTCCAAGAAGATATACCAATTATAAATATATATGAACCCAACAGTGGAGCACCTCAATACATAAGGCAACTGCTAACAGCTATAAAAGAGGAAATCGATAGTAACACAGTAATAGCGGTGGACTTTAACACCTCACTTACACCAATGCACAGATCATCCAAACAGAAAATTAATAAGGAAACAAGCTTCCCTGGTGGTGCAGTGGTTGAGAGACCACCTGCCGATGCAGGGGATGCAGGTTTGTGCCCTGGTCCGGGAAGATCCCACATGCCACGGAGCGTCTGGGCCTGTGAGCCATGGCCGCTGAGCCTGTGCATCCAGAGCCTGTGCTCTGCAATGGGAGAGGCCACAACAGTGAGAGGCCCGTGTACCACAAAAAAATAAAAATAAAAAAATAAGGAAACACAAGCTTTAAATTACACAATAGACCAGATAGATTTAATTGATATTTATAGGACATTCCATTAAAAAACAGATTACACTTTTTCCTCAAGTGCACGTGGAACATTCTCCAGGATAGATCACACCTTGGGTCACAAATCAAGCCTCAGTAAATTTAAGAAAATTAAAATCATGTCAAGCATCTTTTCTGACGACAACACTAAGATTAGAAATCAACTACAGGGAAAAAAACGTAAAAAATACAAACACGTGGAGGCTAAACAACATGTTACTAAATAACCAAGAGATCACTGAAGATATCAAAGAGGAAATCAAAACATACCTAGAGAAAAATGGCAACGAAAACACAATGATCCAAAACCAATGGGATGCAGCAAAAGCAGTTCTAAGAGGGAAGTTTATAGCAATACAAGCCTACCTTAAGAAACAACAAATATCTCAAATAAACAACCTAACTTTACACCTAAAGGAACTAGAGAAAGAACAAACAAAACCCAAACTTAGTAGAAGGAAAGAGATCATAAAGAACAGAGCAGAAATAAATGAAATAGAAATCAACAAAACTAAAAGCTGGTTCTTTGAGAAGATAAACAAAATTGATAAACCATTAGCCAGACTCATCAAGAAAAAGAGGGAGAGGCCTCAAATCAATAAAATTAGAAATGAAAAAGGAGAAGTTACAACAGACACTGCAGAAATACAAAGCATCCTAAGAAACAACTACAAGCAATTCTATGCCAATAAAATGGACAACCTGGAAGAAATGGACAAATTCTTAGGGAGGTATAACCTTCTAAGACTGAGCCAGGAAGAAACAGAAAATATGAACAGACCAATCACAAGTAATGAAATTGAAACTGTGATTAAAAATCTTCCAACAAACAAAAGTCCAGCACCAGGCTTCACAGGTGAATTCTATCAAGCATTTAGAGAAGAACTAACACCCATCCTTCTCAAACTCTTCCAAAAATTGCAGACGAAGGAACACTCCCAAACTCATTCTATGAGGCCACCATCACCCTGATACCACAACCAGACAAAGATACTACAAAAAAAGAAAATTACAGACCAATATCACTAATGAATATAGATGCAAAAATCCTCAACAATATACTAGCAAACAGAATCCAACAACACATTAAAAGGATCACACACCTTGATCAAGTGGGATTTATCCCAGGGATGCAAGGATTCTTCAATATACACAAATCAATGTGATACACCATATTAACAAATTGAAGAAGAAAAACGATATGATCATCTCAATAGATGCAGAAAAAGCCTTTGACAAAATTCAGCACCCATTTATGATAAAAACTCTCGGAAAGTGGGCATAGAGGGAACCTACTTTAACATAATAAAGTCCATGTATGACAAACCCACAGCAAACATCATTCTCAATGGTGAAAACCTGAAAGCATCTCCTCTAAGAGCAGGAACAAGACAAGGATGTCCACTCTCACCACTATTATTCAACATAGGTTTGGAAGCCCTAGCCATGGCAATCAGAGAAGAAAAAGAAATGAAAGGAATCCAAATTGGAAAAGAAGTAAAGCTGTCACTGTTTGCAGATGACATGATACTACACATAGAGAATCCTAAAGATGCCACCAGAAAACTACTAGAGCTAATCAGTGAATTTGGTAAAGTTGCAGGGTACAAAATTAATGTACAGAAATCTCTTGCATTCCTACACACTAATGATAAAAAATCTGAAAGAGAAATTAAGGAAACATTCCCATTTACCATTGCAACAAAAAGAATAAAATGCCTAGGAATAAACCTACCTAGGGAGACAAAAGACCTGTATGCAGAAAACTATAAGACACTGCTGAAAGAAATTAAAGATAATACCAACAGATGGGGAGATATACCACGTTCTTGGATTGGAAGAATCAACATTGCGAAAATGACTCTACCACCCAAGGCATATTACAGATTCAATGCAATCCCTGTCAAAATACCAATGACCTTTTTCACAAAACTAGAACAAAAAAGTTCACAATTTGTGTGGAATCACAAAACACCCTGAACAGCCAAATCAATTCTCAGAAAGAAAAATGGAGCTGGAAGAATCAGGCTCCCTGACTTCAGAGTATACTACAAAGCTACAGTAAACAAGACAGTATGGTATTGGCACAAAAACAGAAATATAGATCAATGGAACAGGATAGACGGCCCAGAGATAAACCCTCGCACCTATGGTCACCTTATCTTTGTTAAAGGAGGCAAGAATATACAATGGAGAAAAGTCAGCCTCTTCAATAAGTGGTGCTGGGAAAACTGGGAAGCTACATGTAAAAGAATGAAATTAGAACACTCTCTAACACCATACACAAAAATAAACTCAAAATGGATTAGAGACCTAAATGTAAGACCGGACACTATAAAACTCTTAGAGGAAAACATAGGAAGAACACGCTTTGACATAAATCAGAGCAAGATCTTTTTTGATCCACCTTGTAGAGTAATGGAGATAAAAACAAAAATAAACAAATGGGACCTAATGAAACTAAAAAGCTTTTGCAAAACAAAGGAAACTACAAACAAGATGAAAAGACAACCCTCAGAATGGGAGAAAATATTTGCAAATGAATCAACTGACAAAGGATTAATCTCCAAAATATATAAACAGCTCATGCAGCTCGATATTAAAGAAACAGACAACCCAATCCAAAAATGGGCAGAAAACCTAAATAGACATTTCTCCAAAGAAGACATACAGATGCCAAAAGGCACATAAAAAGCTGCTCAACATCACTAATTATTAGAGAAATGCAAATCAAAACTACAATGAGGTATCACCTCACACCAGTTAGAATGGGCATCATCAGAAAATCTACAAACAACAAATGCTGGAGAGGGTGTGGAGAAAAAGGACCCTCTTGCACTGTTGGTGGGAATGTAAATTGATACAGCCACTATGGAGAACAGTATGGAAGTTCCTTAAGAAACTAAAAATAGAACTACCATATGACACAGCAATCCCACTACTGGGCATATACCCAGAGAAAACTATAATTCAAAAAGATACATACACCCCAATGTTCATTGCAGCACTATTTACAATAGCCAGGACATGGAAGCAACCTAAATTCCCATCAACAGACGGATGGATAAAGAAGATGTGGTACATATATACAATGGAATATTCCTCAGCCATAAAAAGGAATGAAACTGAGTCATTTGTAGAGATGTGGATGGATCTAGAGACTGTCATACAGAGTGAAGTAAGTCAGAAAGAGAAAAACAAATATCGTATGTTAATGCATATATGTGGAACCTAGAAAAACAGTACAGATGAACTGGTTTGCAGGGCAGAAATTGAGACACAGATGTAAAGAAGAAAAGTATGGACACCAAGGGGGGAACATGAGGGGGGGGTGTTTTGTGATGAATTGGGACATTGGGATTGACATATATACACTAATATGTATAAAGTGGATAACTAAAAAGAACCTTTTGTTTTTTTGTTTTTATAAATTTATTTTATTTTATTTATTTTTGGCTGTGTTGGGTCTTCGTTGCTGTGCATGATCTTTCTCTAATTGCAGTGAGTAGGGGCTACTCTTCGTTGCGGTGCGCGGGCTTCTCATTGCAGTGGCTTCTCTTGTTGTAGAGCTCGGGCTCTAGGCGCGCAGGCTTCAGTAGTTGTGGCACATGGGCTCAGTAGTTGTGGCTTGTGGGCTGTAGAGTGCAGGCTCAGTAGTTGCGGCACACGGGGCTTAGTTGCTCCATGGCATATGGGATCTTCCCGGACCAGGGCTCGAACCCCTGTCCCCTGCATTGGCAGGTGGATTCTTAACCACTGCGCCACCAGGGAAGCCCCTGAACCTGCTGTTTTTTAAAAAAGAATACTCCCTGGGAACTTCCCTGGTGGTCCAGTGGTTAAGACTCTGTGCTTCCAATGCAGGGGCCATGGGTTTGATCCCTGGTCAGGGAGCTAAGATCCCACATGCCGTGTAGTGTGGCTAAAAAATATTTAAATTTTTTAAAATTTTAAGTTAAAGAATGTTTTTGAATAAAAAATACTCCCTGAATTAATGAATAACACTTGTGTTCCTCTCTTCAACCTAAATCCCCAAGCCTCTATAACATGGACTAATGTCATAGCCCTTTATCACTTTGCCATTAATATGCAATACCCAGACTGTGCCCTCAAGTTCCTCTCACCTGGAATGTTCACTTGACTTCCTTGCATCCCACCCAATTCCAGCCTTTGAGTTTCAGCTCTAGTGTTTCTTCTACAGAGCTTCTGAAAACCATGCTGGTCTTCATGAAGCATCCTTTTTTGTGTAAGCTTAGATCTCACGGTCTCATTTCACACTTCATTATTTAATGCATTGCCCTCTTGTTTTATATACATTAGACTATTTTTCCAGTCAATTTGCAAGTCTCATGGAGGCCAGATCATTTCTGTGTCCTCCATGGTGCCCAGCATGGTGCTAATAAGCTAGGCAGATCATCAGTGTATGTGGATTGAAAGGTTTACATTTCTGATTTACAAAACCTGCTCAGGTCACATAGTAAGGGGCAAAAAAGATTTGCTGAAAGAATATAGTATACATCAAAAAACTGAACTGCAAAACAAAGTTCTGGAAATTTCCTAGGATAAAAATAAATGTATCTGGGTCTCAAACACAAGACTAAAAATTTTAGTCCTTGGCTTCTTCCATGGTCCCATCCCTCTGAGAATTCACAGTTCTTAGGCTAGAAGACTGCTAGTGTGACACTGGCTCTGGAAACATCAAACACTCCTCTCTTCAAAGTTTGAATCAATGAAAAGAACTTGTCCTGTCATCTTAAAATGACTCTTTTGACCTCTCCATGTAACAATTCACATATGATACTGTGCATCTTCCTGTCTGTGAAATCTTTAGGATTCCAAGGTGTTCACTTAATAATTAAGTTGACTTAAATAAGCTTTCTAAGAAATAATTGGGATGAACATTTCAGGCAGCCAAATTACTCCTATGCTCAACCATATGAAAAAAAAATCCATCTGAAGTCACTTGGAAGGTAATACCAGGAAATCATTTTCAGCATTAAAAGACATATTAAGAAGTTCAGTTGGAATAATCTACTACCTTAGATATTAGAACTACAGAATGCTTAAGGCTATCTGCATTGCCTCCTAATAGAACTGATGAGAAAGTTATTAAGTGAATAAAATCTTCCTGCATTACACTATTACAGTCTTACAATCTTGTCATTTTACAGATGGGTTATTAATTTTATCAGTTGTCACTAAAGTAAGGAAAATAAATTTTCAAGACTATAAAAGGATGATTCATATCTTTTTTCTAATGTGTAGCATTCGTTGGCAATATGAAGACTGGAAAACTCAAAAATGATTTTTATTTATAGTATCCAAAGCATATTGATGGAATAATTATCAATTGCTAATATAAAATGTTTATATTAATGTATAAAATGCATAATGTATACAGTGAAGTACATATACAACTCCATGAACTTTTACATATATATTCACCCATGTGACCACCACCCATATCGATATATAGAACACTTCCAGCCCAGAAGAAGGCTCCTGCCTGCCTTTTCCTGGTCAAACTCTACTACCTGTTACAATGTAATCATTGTCCTGATCTCTGTCACCATTGGTTAGCTTTTCTCGGTTGTGAAAATATGTGTAAATGAAGTTATACATTGTGTATCCTTTTGTGTCTGGCTTCTTTTGCTCAACACTCATCCATCTTGCTGTGTATATCCACAGTGTGTTCTTTTTCATGTTTGGCAAAATTCCATTGGATAAGCACACCACAATATATTTATCTATCCTGTGGGCATTTGGGGGTTTTCCAGTTTTTGATTATTACGAATAAATGTGCTACGAACATTCTTGTACATGTCTTTTCATGAACAGAAGTACTCATTTCTCTTGTGTGTGTATATCCAAGAGTGGGATTGTTGGCTTAAAGGGTGGGCATATTTGTGAACTGCCAAACAATTTGCTCAAATGATTGAACCATGTTATGTTTTAATTCATGAATAGAGTTTGTGAATCCAAGGTAACTACTATCGAATAGTCTAAATTGTGCCTTTTGTTTCTGGTTTATTAATATGTATCGACATTTTAAAAGTATATTGTTTTACACAGGCGCAAAAACTTGGCCAGCTCAAGTGTTAGTTGGAATTAAAGGTGAAAGGATTTTGAAAGTTTCATTTAAAAAATTCATCATTATAGAACGGCATTAAACAATTGGAACTTTAATAAGTTCTGGCATTTAGTAAATTACTCTTTCCTTTACAGTGTTGGGAATTAATGTTTGGAGATTAAAATTAATTAATAGTAATTTAGGGGCTTCCCTGGTGGCGCAGTGGTTGCGAGTCCACCTGCCGATGCAGGGGACACGGGTTTGTGCCCCGGTCCGGGAAGATCCCACATGCCGCGGAGCAGCTGGGCCCGTGAGCCATGGCCACTGAGCCTGCACATCCGGAGCCTGTGCTCCGCAACGGGAGAGGTCACAACAGTGAGAGGCCCGCGTATCGCCAAAAAAAAAAGGAATTTAGAAAAATGTATTAAGAAATGTGTTTGCCTTGGTCAAACAAGAATGATCTGGGCTAAAAATTATGTTTTGTTGAATGATTGGAGTTCATTCCTCCTACACCTGACAAAAATAACATTTTGATATCTCAGGCCCATGCCATTATTTTTCTATCCAGTTTTATTTTGTTCTCATAAAGCTATATAGTATTTTTTTTATTTTCATGTGACCAGGAATTATCTACTTGCTTTCACTGTAATTTGCCTGCATCTAATTTATCTTTTTTTTTTTAAAGGAAGAAGATTGGTCTTTATCTGTATACAAGGGATTGACAACAGAAGAGCACTAATTTTTCTGGGCAGAGACGCACACAGAGGTCTCATGTCATTTGATTCTGAATGCAAAATAAGATGCAGTTTTGCTTTTTCTGTTTCAGTTATCTCAGGGATCTCCAGAACCAATTGAGCCCAACTTTTTCACAGCAGATTACCATTTATTGCATCATTCATCAGGTCGAAACAGCCTATCCCCAAATAACCCAACAGGTAATGGTCTTCAACACAGGAAATCTGGCTTTCACAAAGAAATAGATTGTTTGTATCAACAGCTATCCTTAAAAGATTATCTTCAATTTAAAATGAAAACAGAGTTTATTTTGATTATCTGTGGTGACAGTTGGAAGGACATACAGTAGGAATTTAGAAATTCCCTGAGATTTATTTTACACACTTGTGACACCTTCCTTGATCATTTATTAATACCATAAGCAAACAGAATCTGTGTGGGTAAATTGTATTTCCTTTTACTTCTTCTTATCTGGTGATGGGAAATCAAATGCTCAAAAACATCCAGGGGGATAAAAAGCAGAAATGAAGAGCTTGAATAAAACAGAAAATTTGACACTTACCTGAAGAATCCACATCAGACATATTTAATTTTTTTTCTTTTTTGAAAAAATTTCTCATAGGGAGGCAATATAACATAGGGATTAAAGGTATGTATTCTGTAAACCAGGATGCCTAGATTCAAATCTCAGCTCAAGCTCTTAGTAGCTGACCTTGAGCAAATTATTTGACCTCACTGAACCCCAGTTTTCTTGCCTGTAAAATGGGAACAAAAATGGTAACCATCTTAGGATTATAGCAATGATCAGTGTAAATATATAAAAAGTACTTAGCCAGTAGTAGGGACTCAGCATAATGTAATTTTTCTTGTGATATTTTTGACCTCAGAAGAGATCTTCAAGCTACTCTGAGGTTACAGAATTCCTAAATAATTTCGGAATCCCTGTAAACTATAGTTATATCTCTCAGTGGGGCAGACAGATGTGAAACTTTTACTGTTAAATGAAAACTTGCCATCTACTCAGACAAAAAATAAGCCTAATCCTGTTGTGCTTTTGAAGTTGCCTAATTTAGGCAAATCACTTCATGTACTAATTATCAAACTTTCCCTAAGTCTTGGACTCCTAGGATACAGCTAAACTGGGTAGACAGAACTGCATTTAAAATCATCCCTGAGAAATCTGTAAGATCGAGATAAACTGTTATCTAAAGTCATTTGCTTTTATTTATTTTTAATTGAACTATAGTTGATTTATAATATTGTGTTAGTTTCAGGTGTACAGAAAAGTGATCCAGATATATATATATTCTTTTTCAGATTCTTTTCCTTTTCCTTTATAGGTTATTAAAAATATTAAATATAGTTCCCAGTGCTATACAGTAAATCATTATTGTTTATATATTTTATATATAGTAGAGTGCATCTGTTAATCCCATATGCCTAATTTATCCCTCCCCCCCTTTCCCCTTTGGTAACCATAGGTTTGTTTTCTATGTCTGTGAGTCTGTTTCTGTTTTGTAAATAAGTTCATTTGTATTATTTTTTAGATTCCACAGATAAGTGATATCATATAATATTTGTCTTTCTGACTTACTTCACGTAGTACGATGTGGTATATATATATATATATCATTGAATATTAGCCATAAAAAAGAATAAAATCTTGACATATGCAGCAACATGTATGGATCTAGAGATTATCATACTAAGTGAAGTAAAGTCATTTGCATCCCCCTGGGCAGGTAGGTCAGTCACAGGCCAGACTTCTTACCACAGCAGCCCTGCTGAGTGAAGAACTCTGGTGGAAGTCTCTCAGCATCCTGAGAGGGAGTTGACAGGCTCTTCCAGAAGCTGGATGCTCCTACCCAGAGCAGACCAGGTGTGTCCCTAGTCATGGCAGCCTGGACAGAAGCAAAGACAGCAGAACCAGGGAGCACTTTGGGCAACACCTTTAAGCTGGGCTTGAAAAACAAGCTGCCAGCACTCACATCCTTGTGCGTCCTCTTAACCTTCAACCCATTCTCTTTTCTCTCTCCTAAGTAAGTGGCAGGGGAGCTCCTGGGCCTCCATGTGATAAGTGTTGATTGACCTGAGTGGAAACTGGTCAACATTGCTTTGGGTGGTGCTGGGGTTTGTTAATGTGCTGGTATATCATACTCAGACCAAACCTCAAAAGAATTACTGTCTTCTGATTTTAAATGTATTTTATTCCCTCCTGGCAGCCATAGCCAAGGGTTAGACCTTTGTTGTCCTCCTCTGGCTATTTCTGCCTTCCTCTAAGAATTTGGTTTTTTTCTAGCACATATCTACTCTTTTTGCCTTGTGGATTAGGAATAGTTTCTTAATCTTTTATTTGCCTATCAGGAGGTTTGTGTTTAGAACCACTCCTCACCTATCCTTACACACACACACACACACACACACACACACACACACACACACACACACACACACACACACACACACCTAACTTAATTGGCCAATTTATACCATGAGCAATGCACATAAATCTTGTGTATTATTTTGTGATGGCCACCCCAAAAGCCAAGATAATTTGGAATGTGTTTGTAAGTACTCATCTTCATCACTAAGAAACTGACCTCTTTTCACTGCATGTGAATCATAATTGCCAATAAAATCTAAGAAAACATGAACCAAATGTCAGGCTTTTCATAATTTATCTATTTCAGGTCTACCCTCCAGCTTTGATTTGGAGCAGGGGATAACATATGAACAGATGCAGGTGAGGTTTTTGTGGTGCCTCTGAATGATTTTATTTTGTTGCTTTTAATTCAATACTAACCTGATATTTTTTAACTTTAGATTGTGATTGAAGAAGTCCTAGAGGAAAATGGTTATTACAATTTTACTTCTAACAGGTGAGATCTAGAAATGTGAAAATTCAATTTAGACCATTGGATATTAGATCTAATTTCTCTATCCTTGATTCTAGAGGTTTTCCCCAACCTTCTATTTTAAACACTTTTGTAAAATATCTTGGCTTAGACTTGATACAACTGTGAGTAGAATGTATGTTGACCATATTTTATATGGATGCAGCTGCTGTATTCTTGGTTGAAAAAGAAAGGGTGATCACTTAGTAGTAATTTACTCCTACATAATGAAATGGAAAATTATTTCTACATTTTTTTTTAAATTAAGCATGTTTGTCCCATATTGGAAGAGCCGAAACTCAAATGTCCATGACTAAAATCTAGCAATTATTTGTATAGAATGCAAGGGGGAAAGTGCAACTAAACAAAGAATCACTTCTGGTGAATTTAAGATGTTTGTGGGAAAGGGATTTGTTGTTATGTGTTCCCATTTGCTTACCCTAAAAAGAAATTGCAGTTTACTGGGGCTGTGTTATCTTCTAAAATAATCATTATTGGTGATCTAAAAATATACTCTATTTTATATCAATTTCATTCAGTTATGGATTCCTGCAATTTTACTGTTGGGCACAGTTTAGGGCACAAAGATTTGAGTACAATTAGTTTGAGAGGCAATCCCAAGAAACTCTGGTAAGGGATTGAAGAAATAATTCAATAAAGATTTCATTTTCAAGTAAGTTACTGTTGTGGTGGTTGGAGCTTGATCCCATTGTGGAAATCTGAGAGCCAGTGGAGAACATGTACCTCAATTCTCCCACTTATGGGCTGAGGGAGCTGGGATGGTATTTATCTCTAATTTCCATTAGTCATCGTTTGAGGCCTTTTTCCCCAGAGGACGTTAGTTCCCTGGCATTTCTGGCCTTCTGTAAGGGTGGACAAAGAAGATTCTAGAGACCAGAGATATCCTCAGGAAAAGAAACGCAGGTGCTGGCCGTAAGGAATCAGGCCAGCATGCTTTGAAGTGCTTTGAAAGAGGGGATATGGGCGCTGACAGTGTCTGCTATACATGAGCTGTCTCTTGACTTTTCCAAGGAGCCCACTCATAACAGAAGCATCAAATTGACCATGAGTAACCACTTACACATCCTATATGGCCAAAGTTGCCTTAGGAGACATAGTCCAGTGGAGTTTGTTTTCCCTAAGTGGGCTTTTCTACCTGGAGGAATAACCTTCCTGTCTAGCTAATGAAACTATCTGTTGACCACTATTTAAAGTATTCTAGAAGTCTTCCCCAAAGATAACTGTTAGCCGTGGAAAGAGAAAGAGGTCTCAAGAACATTCTATTAAGGTCATTATATTGAAATTAGAATATTTTTTGAGGTTAGGTTAGCCTTTTTTTTCCCTGTTTCAGTGAGTTGTTCTTATGAATCACAGATAAGATTATTCAGCTGCTTGCTCTTTTGGCTTGATAATATATTTCCAAAATACTATCTTTGTACATTTAGTCCTGTTGTGATTTGTAACCACAGAGAAATGATGAGTAATTCTCATTTTCCAAGGGTATATTGTTAATAGAAATAACCATCTCCATTATAACTCTTCTCCCCCCATCCCTGGAGGGATTTTGGATTTTCATTTTTTCCTCTTGATCTGAGTACATCCAGCCTTCCATGGATAGTATGAATGTCTCTGTTCTTGACTCTCAGCAACTTATTATTTCAAGTGCCATTGGCTTGTAGTGGGGCAAACGTCATGCTTATCATTTTTTTAATCACATTTTCTCAGAGACTCAGGATCATGGGCAATGGATGTCTTCAAATTTTTGCAGAAAATCAGCTAAATATAATGAAAAAACAGGGGTGTAAGGAACTTCGGGAAGCTCTTATAAGAGCTCTTATTTTTCCTTTTTTAGAAATAGTAATTCCAGTCTTATTTTGAAATTTATGGTTATCCTTTTCAATTCTACAGTTATTAAGTTTTTAAAAAATCAAACATTACTTCTACTTTCAAAGACATATTCCTGTATTAAAAGAAATTGCAGATTTTCTTCTTATGGTAAATAGACAATAAGAGGCCTAATGACAAAGGTGAAAATTTATTTACAGTTATATTCAGAATTGTGAATATAATATGAAGATATGATTTAAACGATCAAGTTAAAGTAATATATGATGGAAATGACATCAAATTTTCTTAAAATGTTCCAAATAAAAATGAATCATCCATTTAAAAATCCATATAACCAGGGGCTTCTCTGGTGGCGCAGTGGTTGGGAGTCCTCCTGCCAATGCAGGGGATGCGGGTTCGTGCCCCAGTCTGGGAAGATCCCACATGCTGCAAAGCGGCTGGGCCCATGAGCCATGGTCACTGAGCCTGTGCGTCCGGAGCCTGTGTTCCACAATGGGAGAGGCCACAACAGTGAGAGGCCCGTGTACAGCAAAAAAAAAAAAATCCATATAACCATGATACTCCCTTTTCAGCTCCTAATAGCAGTGATAGCATATATAATTGGGGGAGACAGTTTTCACGGTTTACCAGTGAAAATAACCTTTGGTTGTGCTTAAAACCATTACTTGTTTACCGATGTTCCCAAATAGTTTCCAAGAAGTAAGTCAGGCTCCACATAGAAGTACCTAATACTTCACAAACTGAAAGTGTACATAATTCCAAATATGAATCAGATCAGCTGTGACAGTCATGATTTTTCCGTGCTCAAAGGATAGAGGATGCCAAATATCACAGGACATGTAGAGGTAATTAGAATCAGTACTTAGAATCAGTACAGTGTATTTTCCCAAATAGGTTTTGTAAATAGCCAATATTATCAAAGATGATAATAGATGTTATATGAAAAATAAAGTTCCATGACCAAATATATTTGGGAAACCCTGAATGTACATTTTTCCATTTTGGGAGAATGTTGACACACATGACTATATTGAAAACTTTGAGATATACTTTAGGAAAGAAGTCTGTTGACCTTGTTTACCCAGTGAATTTCCATCTTTTACTTGGAACACAAGTTGAGAAAACCTTCCCTAGCAATGTGGTTTGAAATAAGAAACATTGTTTTAACTCCTCCACCAGTATCTAGTCAGATCTTCTATTGTTCTCATAATCATCATCATCATCTTAATTGTCATCACAGCCATCATTGCAAAATATTATTAAATGATCCTGATTAATAACCATGCAAAGGGAATTACATACATAAGTCCTGTATTCCTCAAGCTTACAGCTTAAGACTGTCAGTTCAAACCTATACACACATCTACAAAGCATCCAGACAGCAGCTAAAGCATTAAGCCAAGACATGGAACATTTCAGCTTAGATCATAGGGTTTATGTTTAGTTAGGGTTAGAGAGATGATATTCTCAAATGGAAAGTCTCAGGATAAGGCCATTATCTAGCTATTAGCTGTCTTTGGGGAAGATACCTAGAACTGTTATAAGTAATGGTGAGACTGCTTAGGCAGTTGGTAGGAAGAATGTCTCAGGCACAACATACTGCATTAAAGAAAGTGATAACAAAAATAGAAACAGCAGCAAGGAGCCCTAACCTAAATGAGGGATTTGGGAAGGGGAAGTAGAACTGAGTTGAGATTGCAAGGAAAATGAAACAAGGTCAAAATAAACTGGGCCAGCCCCAGGTGGGCTCTATTTGTGGTCATTTGCAGGGATGTATGATTACCTATATTTTGCACACATTAATATTTAGCTTCCTTACCAGAAGGATACAGCCTGGCGTGCCTTCATTTTATCACTGTTCTAATGAGAGTGAAACTGTTGAGTTTTGTGAATGAATAGATGACCAGCATACCATTCTTTTATACTTAGGGGCACATATTAATATTTTACTTTGTAACAATGAAATATGTGTTGAGAGAAAAAGAAATCTACATTGAATCAACTTGCATTGCTTTAAAATAAGCATTTAATGTACAGGTTACTTTGGATGGGTATTAATTTTTCCACTGTAGGATTATTAGTTCCTATTACATTTATAATTTGAGAAAGAAAATGCTAGCACTGAACTTCAGCAAAAGTCAACTTTCTAAAAATCTCCCCATTCCATCATGTTTAGAATCACCTTTTTATTCATTGTGATTTATTTATTTATATACCTGAGCTACTGCTTTTGAAACTGAATATGTGAACTAAAATATTTGAGACTGTAGAGAACTTCTTCCACTTTTGAATCTTCTAGGTATCACTCCTATCCATGGGGGACCAAGAATCACCCAACCAAAAGATGAAAGTGCTGCATTTTGAATGGACTTGGTTTTCCCAGTGAAGATCAAGTTCTGGACTTCAACCACTACTGGCAAGATGCCCAAAGATTGGGTGCTGCTAAAAGAGTGTGGAAGAGAAAAGACCAACATACCATGGTGCCTGCAGGACCTCTTTCTGGAGGTCCAGTGCTAAGAGGCTTCATCCTTAGGACACATGTATACAGGATGACAGTGTGCTTCTGGGAGAAAATGCTGCAAAATTCATCTGTGAGAAGAAAACCCACTCCTTGCAGAACTTTCCTCCAAGTTAAAAAAAAAATACTTGTCATATTTTTCAAAGGAATCTACTTAGAATTGCTGAAACTGTGTTTAAACGCATCTATGTATAAAAGATAGTTTTAGATAAAGAAAATTATAGAACTCAGAACAGTAATATATTGGGTGATTCACTGTATCCCTCAATGTTTTTAATCTTAAAAGAAATTCAGAATATGTGATCGAATTATTTTGTAGTTTTATTTGTTTGTTTTAATGAAAGGATTGGTTTTCTCTTAACCAGTTGGGTACTAGTGGTCTTGAACAGTATTTGTAACCTTGCACAGCCTCTGGGAATAACAGTCAAATTGTCATATTTAAGCTAAGAATGTATTGATGTATAGTTTGTGTATATGTATATATGCATAGGGGGAGGAGGAAGGTTTTGATTAGGCTAATGTTTTGCTGCTAATCAAACTCATAGTGTTTTTAGGACACTTTGAAGAGTCATAGAGTCTATGAAAGAGATGCAATATTCCATATTCCAAGTCCTGCCTAACTGAAATTACCAACATTGCTTTTAAATTTTTTATTGCTTGAGAATTTGAAATGAAAATAAGTTATATAATAAAATATAAATGTCTTCTTTATTCATTGAAACGTCTTTAGAAAAGAGAACCCAGAGCACCAAAACAGTGTCCCATTCCTGTGTGGGGATAATTTATGGTGAAAATTCTCTAGGTTCTTATTGGGCTAAAATCTCTTCAACTGGCTTCTTATAACTGGTATAATGTCAAGAAATTATTGCCAAATCAGACTGCACTTCTAACTACTTAAGAAGATTTTAAATCTATATAATTAGTAATCTGAAAGCTGAAATTATGCTTTTTATTTACTTCTCACTACGTTCTATCTTATTTACATTGATATGTTTTTAGTATGATCAAATAAAATTTAGTACTGTGGTTGAAACACAATAATCTTTTCTATAGTATGGAAAAATCTCTTAATGTGAATCCATACTATTTTTACAGTTAGTATGTTTAGTACTTAAACTATATCCTATTCTCTTTAACCCATTCCTTTGAAAATTACCAGTGAATCCTTGTCTTTAAGCCAAATTAATAATTACAAACACACTGTAATTTAAAGTAATAGATGAGGATACAGGAATGAAAATTTTCAGTTTTAGCTTTCAACCAAATTCATCCACATGTGAAATTTACATGTGAAGTCAAAAGGCTATGATATTGTTGATTTAAACCAGGAAAAATTCTATTTCTATTCCAGCTTAACTTGAACCTACATGATTATATTTTATCTCTTTTCATGTATGGAATGGGCACATGTCTTTATTGTACAGGAGGCACAGGCCTAGAGGGGCACAAATTTTCATTGTGATAGAAACCAGTATTTAGAAACAAACCAAGCTATAGGGTGAAAGTTTGAACTATAAAGTTCTTCTCAAATGGTGTAGAAAAGCATAGTATTCAGAGGTCACACCTTGGTAAGAAAAGAGAAATTGCTTATTTGAAGGTGTTTTTAAATGCATAAAATTTTTTTAACATCTTTATTGGCGTATAATTGCTTTACAATGGTGTGTTAGTTTCTGCTTTATAACAAAGTGAATCAGTTATACATATACATATGTTCCCATATCTCTTCCCTCTTGTGTCTCCCTCACTCCCACCCTTCCTATCCCACCCCTCTAGGTGGTCACAAAGCACCGAGCTGATCTCCCTGTGCTATAATGCATAAAATTTTAAATGCATACCTTATTGACCAGAAAGGGAGCAAAATGTTTCCAACTAACTTCTAGACCATACAAATGGCAGGTATTATGCTAGAAGTTAGTAAGAATTAACAAAAATAAGCAAACGAATGTCTTTTTCAACAGCAGCTTTAGGCCCATCAACAGCTCTAAGCTGATAGATGCATTCTTTTGCCAAAATGATATATTCTTAAACTACGACAGTCACTGAATCAGCATTCTCCCAGTGCAAGACCAAGACTTTAAGGGAAGGTTAGGCACTGGTAAGGGAAGCGTTTTGTGCAGGGGGTCACATCCCAGCAAGGAGGTTAACAAGGAGCCCCTTCCCTTCACAGTAAAACAATGATCATTTTGTTTTGACTATCTAAACTGTCTTCTAGTGCAAAGTTGTTACTTGAACTTAGTAGGCCTCATTCTTTTCCTGATTGCATTTCAATTTTTTCTCTTTATTTTATATAATTTTTAAATTCTTTGTTGTGCAATGAAATCTCTGTGATTTCATCTAATTCTAAGTCACTGAATATTTGTATGGGACAGATTATGAATCAGCCTTCTCAGATCATTTTTGATACACAAAATACTTTTTGATTTTGTTTTGACTTCCCTGGTGGTGCAGTGGTTAAGAATCCTCCTGCCAATGCAGGGGCACGGGTTCCATCCCTGGTCCGGGAAGATCCCGCATGCCCAGAGCAACTAAGCCCATGCGCCACAACTACTGAGCCTGCGCTCCTAAAGCCCATGCTCCGCAACAAGAGAAGCCAGTGCAATGAGACGCCCGCACATCACAACGAAGAGTAGCCCCTGCTCACCGCAACTAGAGAAAGCCCACATGCAGCAATGAAGGCCCAATGCAGCCAAAATTTAAAAAACTAAATTTAAAAAGTTAAAAATTAAATTTAAAAAAATATTGTTAAAAAAAACTCTATCTGAATATGTGTACTTGAAATTGTCATTTTTTTTTTTTTTTTTTTTTTGCGGTACACGGACCTCTCACTGTTGTGCACTGTTGTGGCCTCTCCCGTTGTGGAGCACAGGCTCTGGATGCGCAGGCTCAGCGGCCATGGCTCACGGGCCCAGCCGCTCCGCGGCATGTGGGATCTTCCCGGACTGGGGCACGAATCCGTGTCCCCTGCATCGGCAGGCAGACTCTCAACCACTGTGCCACCAGGGAAGCCCCCTGTCATTTCCTTTTTAAAGCAGAATATTTCATTCTCAGGGAAGTGACTGCAGCAGGCATATGTGCTTACTGTTTGTTAACTTTATCTTCTTCCAGAAATGTGATATTTAATTAGAGATCTTCAGAGAATAGTGACATGTACACTAGACCCTGAGCTCATAGATGCATTTCAGAAACTTTCTGGGAAAACAAACACTACTGAGTTTTGTGTGGACATCTATGCGGTTCTGGGTGATATGTGTACATCTATTTTGGCATTCTAAAGCAGAACTTAATTAAGAAACATTGTTATGAAGTTTACCCAAATGATGGAACTGAATTGGAGTTAAGGTCTTCCTAGAGATACCATCTATGACTTATTAAATACTATGAATTTTGATGTTCAAAAACTAACATAGGACTTGTTGATTATGTGCAATCCCAGCAATATCATCAATTAATCACCATTTGTATTTAAGATGTGTGAAGGTGACAATATTGCTTAGTGAATTCCATCAGTATTAATATGTATAGAATCCACATCCTTTTGATATGCTGAATTGAAAAATATATTTATTGCTACCTCTCTCTTTTGTTGGGAATGGTGAGGAGCCATGTACATTAAATATGCTGGATTCCTTTAGAAATGGCTTCAGCTTCTGTCTGAAGGCAGGAAAAACTTTTTAAACCTACTTTTATTGTTTTTCCCTTGACTTTATTTATGTGTATATTCACGAGCACAGAAATCAACTGCAGATACAATGCACAGGCATCAGAACTGACACAGTTTCTCAGCACATTAGAGATACAGCTATGAAGGACTCCCAAGCAAGGGAACCTCAACGCTTCTGTGTCAACCTGGACTCTTTGGATGAAATTCCATCCAAACATGAAATTCTTCATGTTTGACAACTAAATGAGATAACAAGTTATTTTACATATACCTTTATGGTATCTTTCAGATTGTATCCTTTGATGGAAATTTACAGTTTTGGATAGGTTATTTTTCCAATTGAAATGTGCTGCTATCAGTGTGCTCAACCCTTGAATGCTGTTTTCCATACTGATAGGAAGACACAAATGTCTCAGGGGAACAACTTTGTGATAAAGAAATTCTTATATGTGTCATTACAGTTAAATTGTGTATTATAAATATTACTGTTATGGTTGATTACAATCCTGCTGTGATGTTTTGAAATTTGAAAAATGGACAGGAAAGATTTTATGACTTTGACAGGGTGACTGATGGATATTGCAAATTTTCATGCTCTCTGGGACTATGGGTGATAGTTGTTTTTAAAAATGAAGATCACATGTCCTAAAATCATAGCAGCATTCGTGGTATGTGAGGTGTGCTAGATTTTTTTGCTACACATATATAGCAATTAACTATTAATATAAAAGTTTTTAAATACAGTCTTTTGCTTTATGTTAAAAGTAAATGAACTCTATTCTCAATTGAAAACTGAATATTATTCCTCTAAATGTGACAAGCTTCCTTTTTTCATTCTGTAGTATGAAACTTTGCACTGTACTCAGGAACTGCACTTAGAGGTAGCAAAATTGTATTACAGCAAATATGTGATTCTTCAAGTAAACATGTGGAAGTAGCCTATCTTGTTTCTCCTAAACAAGGTTGGAAGTTTTGTCTTTAGAGAAAGTTACTGTCATTTTGATAGGTTATCAACAAGTCTGAACAGGTGCTTGTAATTGACCTAGTGAACTCACAAATGAAAAATTAGCTGAAGTTTTTGCAAATGTGATGAACTGTTTCCAAAAAAAACAAGTAGAAAGAGGATTGGACTAGAAATAACAAACCAAGAGGAACAAATGTTTTAAGGCCTTAGCACCTTTAAGCCAGACTGAAAGGATCTCATAAAATATTCCTAACCCATGATTTAGTTCTACATTTCAAGCACCAGTTGAGTCAGGGTTCTGAAAAAGAATTATAAGTCTTATAAATGGCATTACATTTTAGCTTTCCTTGCCCTCCATGTCCTCTGTGTTTACCTCACGAATTTTGAAAGAAATGGAGCTGGTTCAGGGATACCTCATGTCCAGAAGGAATAGATGAACTGTTTGGATGAGCCCAACATTAGCACTGAGAGAAATGAATAAATGCAAGCACTCAGAAGTGAAATCCTAACTTGCCAAAGAGGAAAGATGAACCTTTCAAGGAGGTGAGATGATCCCCAGATAAAAACTGCTTTGAGAAGTCAGAGGGCAGGTAGAAGGCCAGTGGTTCCCCAGTGCCTGGCATCACCCAGCAGGCTGGTCACCAGGTGGTGAGCAGTTGGCAAGGGGCCAGGGAGCTCCAGAACTTGAATGATTCCTGTTGCGGGTGTCTTCTGGAGGTAACTGATCACACCTCTCCCCAGTGTGCATTGGACTGTTACCTCAGCACTGTCTCAGGTAAGCAGACCACCCAGCGTAGTAGCAGACGGCCCCCAGTAACTTGTCCTTAGGAGAGGGTCCCTGTGAAGCATTCTAAAGAAACAGCTTTATCTGCTAGTAAGTGAACATGGTTCTCCCCTGGGGACCATGTTTTCTTCCCCATCTTTCATCCATGTTCTCAGGCCCATTTCCTCTGACAGTGCAATAATATTACAAGAAATCTATATGGAACTTAAATAGATAAATGCAAGCAGACTTGCATGTGGCTATACTTAGCTAAATTAGGAAAGAAATACTTCAAGGTACTTCAGTTGTTTGCAAGTAAGCCAGTTGATAAACAAGTTGTGGAAAGATTCCATCTTTTCACTCTTCTAAAATGGAAAACAAAATCACTTAAAAGCTTACCTATGTCTACAAAAATTGTTGTTGAGATTTTGATAGGAATTGTAACCTTGTACTAATTTTAGGAATTCACATCTTTACCACGTAGTTTTCTAATTCATGAATTCAGTATGTCTCTTTGTTTATTGAGATTTCCTTTGATTTCTTTCATCAGATTTGTGTAGTTTCAAGATGTATGCTTTGTTAAACTTACCCCTATTTCAGTTTCTTTTGAATGGTTGTAAGTTTGAATGGTTAAAAATTATTTTTAAAAATTTTATTATCAAGAAAATCACTTAAAAGAAAAATCTTTTGATTGCATTTTGTCTATTGACATTTAGTGGATCAAAACTGAGTTATAATGCTTCCTGTATTCTCTTTTTCCCACTGGTGAGTTTGTGAGGATCAAAAAGAAGTGCAACCCCTAATCTCACGTTGCACAGAGCTTCTAGTTTCTGGACAGCTCTGGGTCTGAGACGAAGGCCTGTGCCCACAGGATGGGAGAGTACTTCCAGTTTGCTCTGAGCCTCAAAGAGAGCATCTTTTTCTTACCAGCCCCATCCCCAGACCTCTCTTCTTTCTCCACACGCCCTCTCACCATTCCTGCCAGAGGAACAGGCTGTCACCAGGTTTCCTGCAGGGAAAGAGAATGCTTGAGGCTCTATGAAGATCTGTGACATGGAGGGACAGTGGGCAGGGAACTCTGTCCTCCTGTGTGAGCACTGAGGCTCCAAGGTGAGATTGGAGGCCTTGGAAGAGAAGAAAACTGGGACTGTTCTGTAAAAGATGTATATAAAAGATGCAAGCACCCTTTATCTTTGCTGTCACTTAAACTCTGTAAAATGCTAAAGAAAATTTAAAATGTATTTTCAACCTTATTGGAAAAGAATTTCTCTTCCATCAAGAGTTTACAACAAGTGGTCATATTTTTCTCTCAGCAGCTCCCTCAGTCTCTGCTTTTATGCTTTTAAGTGTTTTAAGTGTCTTTTTTTAAAAAAGTTCCAAGCAGGCAATCACATATGTGTCCAAGCTCAAATATGTCCTGAAGCAATGGAAAGCATAGCAATTATCTGTTGTTACAAATGTTACAATCAGGCACCTTAAACTTAGTGACTTAAACTGACAAGAATTTATTCTCTAGTCAGTGGGTCAGCTGGGTGATGTTCTGCTGTTTTGAGCAGGGCTCCCTCATGTGTCTATGATCAGCTGGCTGGTTGTCAGAGTCTGGCTGGTCTAGGATGGACCCAGAGAGGACAGGGTAGCTCTCTTCCATGTGTCCCTCACATCCCTCCAGTAACCTAGCAGATGTATTGTTTTTGTGCTGGTAGCAAGAGTTAAAGAATGTCGAAATGCAAGACACCTTTGTCAAGCCCCTGCTTACATCGTTTTCCCCATTCCACTGGCTAAATCAGATCACACGTTCAAACCCAACGTTAGTGTGGGCAGGTGTATCAGGTTTTTATTGCTGTATAACAAATTGCTATACACTTAGCAGTTGGAAAGTACACACTTTTTCTTTTTCTCTCACAATTTCTGGAGATCAGAAATTTGAGCACACCTCAAGTGAGTTCTCTCATAGCCTGGAATCAAAGTGTGGGCCATGGTCTGGGGTCTCCTCAGAGCCTTAGGATCCTCTTCCAAGCTCATGCAATTTTGGACAGACTTGAGTTCCTTGTATTTGTAGGACAAGGTCTCAGTAATTGAATGCTGCCTCTAGTCCCCTGCCTGGTGACCCTTTCTATAGACAAGACAGTTCACATCAAGGCAGCTTGCTTCTTCAAGGCCAGTAGGAAAGTCAGTCTCCCTCTCTCTGTCTGTCTGTATCTATCTCTCTCTTTCTCATAAGACAGTTTTATAATATAACCAAGTCAAGGGAGTGAAAGTCCATCACCTTTACCACATTCTAGTTGTTACAAGCAAGTCACAGGTGTAGCCTACACACAAGGGGAGGGGATTATACAATAGAATGAATGATTGGGGTCACCTTAGGATGTCTGTCACAGAGAGAAATACCAAAGCCACAGATACAGGTAGACCTGAAAAACTGGGGTCATGAAATATGAAACATCACAATATCAAAATACCTGGAGAAGAAAGAATTGTGTGAGGTAGTCTCATGAAAATAACCTCAGACTACAGGACCTGAATTCTTAGAACATTTTCAGTCTCTGTCCCAAGATTCAGTTAGATGCCTTCAACAGGCTATTTGAAAAATAGATCTAATCCAGAAAATAGGCAAACCAACCTCAGTCACTGACATGAGAAGCAGAAACAGAAATTCTACTTCTTCCAGAAGCCAGAGGGGCTTTCAGTAGCATCACAGTTAACATCCCCCACATACTTCTACCTTGATGCAGTGTGCTTGATTTAATCCTTTATCAAATGGGAACAAATTGATTGTTCTCAGTAATTATGTTTTTATAGCAGAGAACAGGAATTAAATAAGTGAATTATAGAATATAGCTCTATATAGCTACAAATTGCAATCTTAAAAAAATACCTCATAAGCAATGAATACAGGAAAATGTCACCCAAAGTTAAAGATTATTCCTCTCTTCTCAAGATTAAGTGTATATAATTTTATACTCATTTCACTCTTTATATGAAACTGCCCTTATAACACCGATTTAATTTGCTGTCATACTATAAAGACTAAATGTCATGAATTAATTGTGTACATACACTGTTTTTGTCTCTTGAACCATGCAGACATTTTAACCATTTTTGGTATGTGCAAAACGTTGTTTATATAACTCAGAAAATTTGTTGCAATTTTCCTAATGAACATATAGGTATAAATATTGTGAATTGCTCAGGAAACAAATTACTTAAAGTCTAAATTTATTTTCACATGGAACAAGAAGTAAAGTTGATTAAGGATTTGGGCCCTTGGCTCACATAGACTTGGGTTTGAATGCCAGCTCCATGATTTTCTACTTGGATGACTTCAGACCAAGGACTTAACATTTCTAAGGTTTAGCTTCCACATCTATATAATGGAGATAATAGTAGATTTCGCTTTAAAAGGTTACAGAATCTAGAGTTGATGCAAGAGCTAAGCACTACAATAGGAGTAAGCCACTCAGTACTGTATCAGCCAGACTCCACCCAGGCCCCACAGACCCAGGGCCCTCGGACTATTTCTGTGTGTGTGGCCTCCTGATGCACTTTCTCTCCCGACAGCCTGCATGTCTGAGGAACTGTCCTCAGGGGGAACTTGCTAGAACCCATTTTGCCTGCTGCCAATGGTAACAACTGGTACAGGGAAGCAAGTCCTCCAGCACCCTCACCTCTGACTGAGACAGCTCTGAGGGTACTCTTCACTCTTTCACAGTTCCCTGCACCACGGAGTCAAAGCCACCCTCCACAGCACTGTGCCTGCCTCCCATCCTGCCCCTGTCTCACCTCTCCTCTCACAGTTTCCCTGGTAACACCTACTGATGAATGTGTCCCACATCTCAGGACACGCTTCTGGGAAAGCCCCCATAAGGCACTGGCAGAATATAAGAGGCCAAATTAATATTAGCTTAAATTTTTGGTGACAAAGAATGTGGATTGACAATCACTTAATGGTACACATGCCCAAGGAAATGATTCATTGATTGATGTCACTGTGGGGTGTCCTGGTATAGCATCCCCATTAAGCAGAAATTAAACTGGGCATAATGATCTGATGGTTGGGACCACACTCCCTGCTTCCTGTAGCTGTCAGTGGGATAACAGAAATCAGCAGCAAAAACAAAGGATAAACTAACAGTCCACAGCACCTCCCTAGCCTTCTAAAGTAACTTGGAGACATTCCTTCCTGCCCCTGGGTAACCAGCTGCCTCTCTCTGTGATTTATCGTTATACTTTAGATGAAGTCAGGTCAGAATTCCAAGAACAGGAGAGGAAATCGCAGCAAGCAGGGAGAACCCTTAGGGAGGAAATTGTCTTCCCCTGCCTTTATTCACCACACAAACAGAATAACTTCCTCCTGGGGAAGACCTCCCTGCTGTCTAGAACAGATAGAGTCTGCTGACTGTTATTTGGTCTGTAAGAGACATGGGCTGCTATTCTCCCACGTCCTCACTAGTTTTCCTTTGAGAATATTTGTTTCTTTCAAACAACCTCAACCAAAGTAATGAACATTACTTTGCTAATTTATTCTTAAAATGCTTTTGAATTATGCTGATTAATCCTACCATGAACCTTTTAGATGATCTTATCTTCTGCTTTTTCAAAAAATGAATTCTCATGACAGATATATATAAGTTTTAGCATGAAATACATAACAAATGACTACTAAATCTCTTCAAATTGTCAACTGAAAAAAAGTGCACAATGTGAGAGTTGTGAATTAACCTTTACTTGGGGCAAAATGAGGACTATAGTCCAGAGACAGCATTTCAGATAGTGCTCAGAAACTTCTCCAAAGCAGTAGGAGGGAAGGTCAGTATACATGTGATTTTGGTGAAGGGGGTGGGGTACATGCCATCAAGCACATATTTATGCAGAAGGTTTCTGCTAGTCTTGTGAAGGTTACTGCTAGTCATGAGGAGCAGACATCACCAGAAGGATTTTAGTGCTTTACTAGATATGAGAAGATGCAAGAATTGGGCTCATAAAATCTTCTCCTGAAAATATCTGTTAGAAGACCTGTTCTGTCAGTTTTTCCCAGAACACAGAGTGCCTCCTTCCTGATCTCTACCCTAAACTCCATTCAGAGGGTGTTGAAAGTCAGCAGCTGCAGCAGTTCATTATTTGATCCTTGTAGATGTAGATGGCAAAGATGGCAAGTGCAAATTTTTAGTTGGCAAAATGCTTACCAACATTGTTATGGAACCAAACTTAAGTCCGCTCACCAATATATTGACACTGGGAAAGTGCAGCATTTATTGCAGTGTGCCAAGCAAGGAGTCCAGGTAGCTAGTGCTCAAAACATCCAAACTCCCCAATGGGTTTCAGCAAAGCATTTTTAAAGGCCAGGTGAAGGAGAGGGGTCACAGTGTGTGTGATCAGCTTGTGCACAATTCTCTGATTGGTTGATGGTGAGGTAACAGGGCATTAACACTGTCACAGGGCTTAACATTATCAATCCTTAGGCTCCAGTAGGTCTGGGGGCTATGTGCTCATTGTCATCAAGTAGTTAACATTTTCCATTTGGTGGGGGTTTTCACATCTGTAAGACAACTCAGGAAATGTGCATCAGATACTATGGTTTAGGTACTTCAGAGAGGAGCTAAAGCAGAAGATACAGGTGAGCAGTCTGCCCCAGGAAGTCCCCACAGGGTCCTGCTCAGTTACAACCTCTCTGGTAAGTTACACATTAAGAACATTGGAAAATTTTCTATGACTACCTTCAGAGATTGTCATGTTCCCTTTTGTTCCTGTGTCACCTGCCTGGTTGGGCCTCATCATCAATAACACCATTAACGTTTTGACAACAGGTGCTCCAGTTTGGAAAGTGTATTCCAAAGTCAGTGGTGCAGAAAGGCAGGGAGTGGTAGTGAAGTACTTGTTCAAAATCTGCTTGCTCCCTGGGCACCTATGTGAGGAGGAAAATCACTCACTTGTGGCCATGCTCTTAAAGTATTCAGTAGGAAAGGTAGGGAGTAGACTCCCTACACTTGCCCTCCTCCCAGCACAGCACACACACCACTCTTCTGGGAAAGTGGACAGAAGCTTCCCAGTCCTTTACCTATTGGTTAACGTTTCCATGGGTCAATTGAGGGAACACCAAGCTTTATGTTGTCTACAACAATGCATATCAAAACTACAATGAAGTACTATCTCACACTGGTCAGAATGGCCATCATCTGACCAGTTATTGTCTACAAACCATAAATGCTGGAGAGGATGTGGAGAAAAGGCAACCCAGCTACACTGTTGGTGGGAATGTAAATTGGTACAGCCACTACAGAGAAGAGTATGGAGGTTCCTTAAAAAACTAAAGATAGAACTACCATATGATCCAGCAATCCCACTACTGGGCATATATCCAGAGAAAAACATAATTCCAAAAGATACATGCACCCCAATGTTCATTGCAGCACTATTTACAATATCCAAGACATGGAAGCAACATAAATGTCCATCAACAGAGGAATGGATAAAGAACATGTGGTGTATATATACAATGGACTATTAGCCATAAAAAAAGAGTGAAATAATGCCACTGGCAGCAACATGGATCGACATAGAGATGATTCTACTAAGTGAAGTTATTCAGACAAAGACAAATATCATATGATATCACTCATATGTGGAATCGAATTTTAAAAAATGATACAAATGAACTTATTTACAAAACAGAAACAGACTCACAGATTTCAAAAACAAACTTATGGTTACCAAATGGGAAGCATAGTGGGGAAGGATAAATTAGGATTTGGGGATTAACATATGCACACTACTATACAGTAAGTTCCTTACATACGAACTTTCAAGCTGTGAACTTTCAAAAATGCAAAGTGCATTCCATCAATGTCAGGCATGAGTGAAATTGCAGTTTGCCCTCCATCTCTGTTGCTGATGATCCTTCAGCTCTACCATCTCCCACCTCCTCTCCCTCCTCCAGTCAGTAACTCTTCTTGCCTGTTCACTTGATGTCAGCCCCTGTATGCCAGCTGTTACTGTACTTCTCAAGGTACTGTATTGTAAGATTAAATTTTTTCTTCTTTTGTGTGTTTGTTTTTTATGTATTATTTGTGTAAAAAGTATTATAAACCTATTACAGTACAGTGCTATATAGCCAGTTGTGTTAGTTGGGTACCTAGGCTAACTTCTTTAGACTTACAAATAAATTGGACTTATGAACATGCTCTGAGAACAGAACTCGTTCTTATGTAGGGGACTTAATGTATATAAAAGGGATAACCAACAAGGACCCTGTATAGCACAGGGAATGCTATTCAATATTCTGTAATAGCCTATATGGAAAAGAATCTGAAAAAGAATGGATATATGTATACGTATAACTGAATCACTTTGCTGTACCCCTAAAACAAACACAACATTGTAAATCAACTATACTCCAATAAAATTAAAAATAAAACACTCATCCTAAGAACAAATGAAGTGTATGCATAAACAATGTGTTAATTCCCAAAGACTCCCAACTTGATGGGATGTGATAGATTACTGGGTTGAGTCGTTTGCTCTGACTCTCTCGCCTTACTGATATCAGCTCTATCATGTGATGCACTACAGATATTAACAGCACATGTTGCAACAGTTGTTGGTATGTCTTTGTGTGGTGGGGCATATCATATATTTTGCCATTTCCATGAAAAAAAACATGCCCTTCTGGTTCAAAGGGGGATGAGCGATACATGAAACAAATCTCAGTTTGTAGTTTGGAGGCAGGCCCAGGGAATCCCAGACTAGATTAATCAATCCCCAGTGGAACTGTAGCCAAAAGAGTGAGAGTAATTATTGTTGTATTAAGCCATTGAATTTTGGGATACTGTAAAACACACCCCACTTTCAACATTTATTTGACCTTACTTGTCCTACAGTCAATTGAGTCTGCCACATTTTCACCATCCCTTGTTTTGCTCATAGCTTTATTTTCCCTCCTATTCAGCATAGATTCTATGGATCGTCATTAAAATTATTTCCTTGTATTCATGATCAACTTTATTACCTGGCAAACCCCTACCCTGATTACATCAACCTGTCACCCCCACCACCACATTTCCAACCCTAGACCTGGTCAGAGAAAACCATACAATCCTGTCAGCTGGTCTCATGAAGCACAAATTGGTGCCACTTATCAGTACTACTGTATGGTTCTAGGGCCCTTTACTCTCACAACCTCCTGTAAGTAATTTTACTTATTTCACTCTAATTATCATTTTTCGAATCTTTATTACCTCCTCCTCCATCTTCACTCTTACTGATAACTCTGATTACTCTTCCACAAGCAACTGGAAGCACTTTCACTTACTCTTTCTATTATATCTACCCAACTCTTGCCTCAGTGCCTATCACTCGACCTTCCCTCTTACTCCCAGGGTTAAACCATCCTTGTCTTAAAACCAGTCCCTTCCTTGTCCACTAGATGCATTTCTTCTCACATATTCAGAGACTGTCCAGGAAACTGTCTTTCCTCTCCTTTCCATCATTAGTTTTTTTCTTTTCTTCGGGATTCTCACATATACACATGGTATGATTTCTTCCATACATATATAAAAGACACACAGTCTTTTAAATCTAATCATCCTTCAGGCTAGTCAAGGTCTAAGACTACAACAAGGGCTGCTATGATGAGAGGACATATAAGTGAGAAAGGAAATCATGGAAAACATGGGAGCTTTTTCTGTGTTTTTATATTTTATACAGCAGGTTCTTATTAGTCGTTAATTTTATACACATCAGTGTATACATATCAATCCCAATCGCCCAATTCATGACACCACTACCCCCACCACCCTGCTGCTTTCCCTGCTTGGTGTCCATACATTTGTTCTCTACATCTGTGTCTCAATTTCTCCCCTGGAAACTGGTTCATCTGTACCATTTCTCTAGGTACCACATATATGCGTTAATATATGATATTTTTCTCTTTCTGACTTACTTCACTCTGTATGACAGTCTCTAGATCTATCCACGTCTCAACAAATGACCCAATTTCATTCCTTTTTATGGCTCAGTAATATTCCATTGTATATATGTACCACATCTTCTTTATTCATTTGTCTGTCAATGGGCATTTAGGTTGCTTCCATGACCTGGTTATTGTAAATAGTGCTGCAATGAACATTGGTGTGCATGGGTGTTTTTGAATTATGGTTTTCTCTGTATATATGCCCCATAGTGGGATTTCTGGATAATATGGTAATTCTATCTTTAGCTTTTTAAGGAACCTCCATACTGTTCTCCATAGTGCCTGTATCAATTTACATTCCCACCAACAGTGCAAGAGGCTCCCCTTTTCTCCACACCCTCTCCAGCATTTGTTGTTTGTAGATTTTCTAATGCCAATTCTAACTGGTGTGAGGTGATACTTCATTGTAGTTTTGATTTGCATTGCTCTAATAATTAGTGATCTTCAGCAGATTTTATGTGCTTCTTGGACATTTGTATGTCTTCTTTGGAGAAATGTCTGTTTAGGTATTCTGCCCATTTTTGGATTGGGTTTTTTGTTTTTTTAATATTGAGCTGCATGAGCTGTTTATACATTTTGGAGATTAAGCCTTTGTCTGTTGATTCATTTGCTAATATTTTCTCCCATTCTGAGGGCTGTCTTTTCGTCTTGTTTATGGTTTCCTTTGCTGTGCAAAAGCTTTGAAGTTTCATTAGGTTCCATTTGTTTATTTTTATTTACATTACTCTAGGAGGTGGATCAAAAAAGATCTTGCTGTGATTTATGTCTAAGAGTGTTCCTCCTATGTTTTCCTCCAAGAGTTCTATAGTGTCCGGTCTTACATTTAGTTCTCTAATCCATTTTGAGTTTATTTTTGTGTATGGTGTTAGGGAGTGTTCTAATTTCATTCTTTTACATGTTGCTGTCCAGTTTTCCCAGCACAACTTATTGAAGAGGGTGTCTTTTCTCCATTGTATATCCTTGCCTCCTTTGTCATAGATTAGTTGACCATAGGTGCATGGGTTTATCTCTGGGCTTTCTATCCTGTTTCATTTATCTATGTTTCCGTTTTTGTGCCAGTACCATATTGACTTGATTACTGTTGCTTTATAGTGTGGTCTGAAGTCAGGAAGTCTGATTCCTCCAGCTCCATTTTTTTCCCTCAAGACTGCTTTGGCTATTCAGGGTCTTTTGTGCCTCCATACAAATTTGAAGACTTTTTGTTCTAGTTCTGTAAAAATTGGCATTGGTAATTTGATAGGGATTGCATTGAATCTGTAAATTGCTTTGGGTAGTATAGTCATTTTCACAATATTCATTCTTCCAATCCAAGAACATGGTATATCTCTCCACCTGTTGGTATCATCTTCAATTTCTTTCATCAGTGTCTTATAGTTTTCTGCATACAGGTCTTATGTCTCCCTAGGTAGGTTTATTCCTGGGTATTTTATTCTTTTTGTTGCAATGGTAAATGGGAGTGTTTCCTTAGTTTCTCTTTCAAATATTTCATCATTAGTGTATAGGATTGCAAGAGATTTCTGTGCATTAATTTTGTAACCTGCAACTTTACCAAATTCATTGATTAGCTTGAGTAGTTTTCTGGTGGCATCTTTAGGATTCTGTATGTATAGTATCATGTCATCTGCAAAGAGTGACAGTTTTACTTCTTTTCCAATTTGGATTCCTTCTATTGCTTTTTCTTCTCTGATTGCCGTGGCTAAGACTTCCAAAGCTATGTTGAATAATAATGGCGAGAGCGGACCTCCTTGTCTTGTTCCTGATCTTAGAAGAAATGCGTTCAGTTTTTCAACTTTGAGAAGGATGTTTCCTGTGGGTTTGTCATATATGGCCTTTATTATGTTGAGGTTGGTCCCCTCTATGCCCACTTTCTGCAGAGATTTTTTTATCATAAATGGGTGCTGAATTTTGTCAAAAGCTTTTTCTGCATCTATTGAGATGATCATATCGTTTTTCTTCTTCAATTTGTTAATATGGTATCACATTGATTGATTTGCATTATTGAAGAATCATTGCATCCCTGGGATAAATCCTACTTGATCATGGTGTATGATCCTTTTAATAATGTTGTTGGATTCTGTTTGCTAGTATACTGTTGAGGATATTTGCACCTATATTAATCAGTGATGTTGGTCTGTAATTTTCTTTTTTTGTAGTGTCTTTGTCTGGTTGTGGTATCAGGGTGATGGTGGCCTCATAGAATGAGTTTGGGAGTGTTGCTTCGTCTGCAATTTTTTGGAAGAGTTTGAGAAGGATGGGTGTTAGTTCTTCTCTAAATGCTTGATAGAATTCACCTGTGAAGCCTGGTCCTGGATTTTTGTTTGTTGGAGGATTTTTAATCACAGTTTCAATTTCATTACTTGTGATTGGTCTGTTCATATTTTCTGTTTCTTCCTGGCTCAGTCTTGGAAGGTTATACCTAAGAATTTGTCCATTTCTTCCAGGTTGTCCATTTTATTGGTATAGAATTGCTTGTAGTCATCTCTTAGGATGGTTTGTATTTCTGCGGTGTCTGTTGTAACTTCTCCTTTTTTTTTTTTTTTTCTGTGCAGTATGCGGGCCTCTCACTGCTGTGGCCTCTCCCGTTGCAGAGCACAGGCTCTGGACGCGCAGGTTGAGCAGCCATGGCTCACGGGCCCAGCCGCTCTGTGGCACGTGGGATCCTCCCTGACCAGGTCACGAACCCATGCCCCCTGCATCAGCAGGTGGACTCCCCACCACTGCGCCACCAGGGAAGCCCACTTCTCCTTTTTCATTTCTAATTTCATTGATTTGAGTCCTCTCCCTCTCTTTCTTGATGAGTCTTGCTAATGGTTTATCAATTTTGTTTATCTTCTCAAAGAACCAGCTTTTAGTTTTATTGATCCTTGTTATTGTTTTCTTTGTTTCTATTTCATTTATTTCTGCTCTGATCTTTATGATTTCTTTCTTCCTGCTAACTTTGGCTTTTGTTTGTTCTTCTTTCTCTAGTTCCTTTAGGTGTAAGGTTAGTTCGTTTATTTGAGATTTTTCTTGTTACTTGAAGTGGGCTTGTATAGCTGTAAATATCTCTCTTAGAACTGCTTTTGCTGCATCCCATAGGTGTTGGATCGTCATATTTAATTGTCATTTGTCTCTAGGTATTTTTTGATTTTCTCTTTGATTTCTTCAGTGATGTCTTGGTTGTTTAGTAACATATTGTTTAGCCTCCATGTGTTTATGTTTTTTATGGTTTTTTCCCTGTAATTGAGTTCTAATCTCATAGTGTTGTGGTCAGAAGGGATGATTGATATTATTTCAATTTTCTTAAATTTACTGAGGCTTGATTTGTGACCCAAGATGTGATCTATCCTGGAGAATGTTCCGTGCGCACTTGAGAAGTGTAATCTGCTGTTTTTGGATGGAATGTCATATAAATATCAGTTAAATCTATCCGGTCTATTGTGTCATTTAAAGCTTCTGTTTCCTTTTTTATTTTCATTTTGGATGGTCTGTCCATTGGTTTAAGGGAGGTGTTAAAGTCTCCCACTAATATTGTGTTACTGTCAATTTCCTCTTTTATAGCTGTTAGCAGTTGCCTTATGTATTGAGGTGCTTCTATGTTAGGTTCATATATATTTAATATTGTTATATCTTCTTCTTGGATTGATGCCTTGATCATTATGTAGTGCCCTTCCTTGTCTCTTGTGACATTCTTTATTTTAAAGTCTATTTTATCTGATATGAGTATTGCTACTCCAGCTTTCTTCTGATTTCCATTTGCATGGAATATCTTTTCTCATCCCCTCACTTTCATTCTGAATGTGTCCCTAGGTCTGAAGTGGGTCTCTTTTAGACAGCATGTATGTGGGTCTTTTTTTGTGTGTGTGTCCATTCAGCAAGCCTGTGTCTTTTGGTTGGAGCATTTAATCCATTCATGTTTAAGGTAATTATCTATATGTATGTTCCTATTACCATTTTCTTAATTGTTTTGAGTTTGTTTTTATAGGTCTTTTCTTCTCTTGTGTTTCCCACTTAGAGAAATTCCATTAGCATTTGTTGTAGAGCTGTTTTGGTGGTGCTGAATTCTCTTAGCTTTTGTTTGTCTGTAAAACTTTTGATATATACGTTGAATCTGAATGAGATCCTTGCCGGGAAGAGTAACTTTGTTCTAGGTTCTTCCCTTTCCTCACTTTAGGTATATCATGCCACTCCCTTCTGGAGGATTTCTGCTGAGAAATCAGCTGTTAACCTTATGGGAGTTCCCTTGTATCTTATTTGTTGTTTTCCCTTGCTGCTTTTAAGAATTTGTCTTCAATTTTTTCCAATTTGATTACTATGTGTCTCGGCATGTTTCTCCTTTGGTTTATTCTGTATGGAACTCTCTGCACTTTCTGGACTTGGGTGGCTATTATTTCCCATGTTAGGGAAGTTTTCGACTACAATCTCTTCAAATATTTTCTCTGGTGCTTTGTCTCTCTCATCTCTTTCTGGGACCCCTATAATGCAAATGTTGTTGTATTTAACATTGTCCCAGAGGTCTCTTAGGTTGTCTTCATTTCTATTCATTATTTTTCCTTTATTCTGTTCTGCAGCAGTGAATTCCACCATTCTGTCTTTCAGATCACTCATCCGTTCTTCTGCCTCAGTTATTCTGCTATTGATTAATTCTAGTGTAGTTTTCATTTCAGTTATTGTATTGTTCATCTCTGTTTGTTTGTTCTTTAATTCTTCTAGGTCTTTGTTAAACATTTCTTGCATCTTCTCAATTTCTTGCATCTTCTCATTCTTTTTGTGGGGTCCTGGATCATCTTCACCATCATTATTCAGAATTCGTTTTCTGGAAGGTTGCCTATCTCCACTTCATTTAGTTGCTTTTCTGGGTTTTTATCTTCGTCCTTCATCTGGTACATAGTCCTCTGCCTTTTCATCTTGTCTCTCTTTCTGTGGGTGTGGTTTTTGTTCCACAGGATGCAGGATTGTAGTTCTTCTTGCCTTTGCTCAGGAGCTTTGTTTTACAATTTACAGTGGGTTGATTTTACAGCTTCCCTTAGGGTAAAGTCATAATCATATGCATTGTCTCCTTCATTACAAAGACAGTACAAATGGTATCAAGTGCTGCATCCAGTTTACTTGGGTTCAAGTCTCAACTTCGTCACTTAAGATAGTCATTTAACTTCTCTGTGCCTCAGTTTCCAAATCTGTAAGAATAAAAACAGTACCTTACTCATAGGGGTATGTTGAATTTTAACATTTGTAAAATGCTCAAAACAGGTGTACATACTTGTACATGCTAAAACACTTAATGTTAGCTTAATGTTAGTTGTTTTTCTTAGCTGTTATTCTTACTATTAATTATTATCTCTCACAACTTCCCTGTATCTAAAGAATCCGAGAGCTAGGGCTGGAATTTGTGTCTTGATGCTTTTATTTTTCGTTTGGATTGCTGAGAGGTGATAAAATAATTCATTCTCTCACAATGTGTATTAGGGGTCTACTCTGAGCCAGGCATGGTGAGGCTCACTGGAAGTGAAGAAAACATGAGAAAACCTCTTCTTTCAAGATCGTAGGAGAGAAAAACAATGATGTCAGGTCCTCATGTACCAGACTTTGTCTTATCTTCGTTTGAAATCCATGCCTTGGTATTGGGTAAGACAGAACACACAGGCAATCTGAAAATGTATGTGGAAACAGATATGGGTATATGAGAGAAAAAACACATTACAAAATATCATTGACCATGCTCCCCCTTTCCTTAAGCTCTCCATTTTTCTCCAATTGTTCTTTTCTGATGATTCTTATTGCCATCAGTGTACATATCAAGTCGTCCACATGCTGGCTTTTGCAACCTCATTTCCACCCATTTTATCCCTTCTAAACTGTGTTCAGGAACATATTGTAGCATGGTTGTTTCTCATCCTCTACTCCTGCCATTCCCCCTTCCTGATGAAGGCTTCTCCTCTCTTTAGTACTACTCATCTTTCAGGGTTCAGTTCAATTGCCACATCTTTTAGCAGATGCTATCATCAGCCTACCCATATCACCTTGGCACCTATATCTGGGCATGCCAACCTGATTTCCAAATGCCAGATGATCTGACTCTTCAAGAGAGTCTCTGAAGACTGGACTCTGGCCATGGAGTCCATTCTGCTTATGTGTAAGGCTGGCCACAAACAAGGGAATGAACACAATGTCTCTCTCACTGGACTCAGCAGCAGCTCTCACCAATAGCCAGCAGGATGGCTTTTTAGGAGGAATAACTACAAGACGTATGCTGCACACGGGCTCCAAGTTCCTCCAGCAGGACTGATTTTAATAACATGCATCTTTTTTATTTCCTTTCCCTCTTTTCTTCCCATTACCCACTTGTGTTTCTAGGGACCATTTCCAAAAAAATGTATTTATGCTTTTGCCTTATATCAGGTTCTGCTTCCCTTCTCTCTTGCTTATTGAGAACTGAAAAAATAATTGCTTCTCTACCTATTTTCCTGTAATATTTGTACATACCTCTAATGCCTGATTTATCACAATTTATTAAAATTATTTGTTTATATTTTAGACTTTGAGGTAAAAGAGGCAAGACCCATGTCATTCCAACACGTTATACCTTGCCAGGTGAGCACTTACCACATAACAGGCACCAAATACTTATGGAACCCAACTGTTTTAATTGACTTTCCCTTTTTAACCCCTTTATGGCTGGTATATACCAGCACTTTCCGCCCAATACCTTTTTGTGCAAACACCTTCAATGAAATCTAGCAGTGTTATGCTAATATTCCCTGAACTTCAATAAGCATATCAAAAAGCAGTTATAGACAAATTACAAAGAGGTCCAAAGGGTAAACAGTTTTGTAAGTAGAAAAAGCTCAGCCTAATAGAATTTTGAAGAGTTGTCCATGTTTGTGTGATGATTAAAAAGCAGGAAACTAAGGGTACTGTAAGCAAGGTGCAGTTTTAAATTTCCTCCAGACACTAGGGTCACAAGGTTGTAAAATAAAACTCCACCTGCTTCAGCCACTGGGGAGAGTTCCTAACAGTGAAAGGAAAAGTGCCTAAAAGTGCTTGTCAGAAACCATACATTGACTTAATGGGAAAACAGCCTTTTCCTGCAGGCTGAAATGTTTTCAGTCCTCTTTGGCTGTTTGAGACCAGAGCTTCATACAGCTTTCCATGAAACCCTAGGAAGGTTGGTCTGCAGGCCTCCACCTATTTTACGAGCAACTCCCAATTTCAGTATCAATTTGCTTTCCAGAAGAAACAGGCTCTATAAACATTCATTCACCTGGCATGTAAGAAACACAAACATCTGGTGCATGGCAGACAAACCTCATCACAGTGCAATGGGCATTTCTCTTACATTTGGAACACAGACCTTCACACAGATTACAACTTTCTCTAGATTGAGCAGAATAGTAGATCTCCTAAAGAATATACTATATGCATCACACTTCCAATATACCTTCCACTCTGTCAGAGAACAAAGGGCATAGTGGTTCTTTCCTCTGGAAGGAAACTGTTGGCTACATTCGCAATGGGACGAACCTTGTCTCATATGATTTCTTCAGGGGTTTACCTACCAAGCTCATGGAGGACTCTTCAATGTGCTCAACTTCACGGAGAACAAGCAAAGGTAAGGTTGACGGTGTTTTGGAATGAATCACAACGTACATCACTTCCAACATGAACTTGCCTTCAGAGAACAGTGTTGGAAAACCTTTCTGCTCCTGGCTTGGTAAAAAGGTCATGAGAAGACAAAGGGTCACTATTTGTTTCATACGACCTAAACAAGAATGTTCTTCTGTTCTTATTTAGGTACTTGTTTTTAATGGAAGATTCCAAGTGGCTTATGCAAACACTAGTTTCAAAAAGCTGTGAAATAAAACCCCACCTGATTCAGCTACATGAACTGAGTCCTAAGAGTAAAAGGGCACACAGTGCCTACAACAACTTTATACCAGCTAATGAGTAAACATACCTTGACTGAATGGGAACACAGCCTTTCTCTGAAGGCTAAAAGTCTCTCATCACACCTTGGTCGGTTTGAACACAGGACTTCAGGCAGCTTTCCATGAAACCCTAGAAAAGTCGTTTTACAGATTTCCACACATTTCACTCTCGAGTCAGAAAACATGGTCTACAATCCCTAGGCAAAATGCACAGGTTTCATAAAAGTTACTTTCCCAGGCTTGTAACAAACATCAATAGTTTCTGCATGAGAGACGTGGCTCATCCATAGTGCAATGGCAGCCTTTCTCAATCACGTTTACAACAAAGTTCTCATCGTAGTTGTTGCACAATTTCTCTACATAGAAAAGTTGCCTTTGTGATGACAAGTGAGTTTCCTGGAAGGAAATTGAATGTTGCCGTTCCTCGGTAAATGCTCCTACTTCGGTTGTCCTCAGGGAAGGGGAGAACCACACGGGGCCTCTGGCCTTAAACTAATGTACAGATTTTCTCATGAACGAGGTAGGCATGCGACAGACCCCATGCAGCCTTAGTCCCTGGGTTTCTCGAACCCTAGGAAGCATATCAGGTCCTCTCTTGAGTCGCGGGGCTGCACTAGGATCCGAAACGGACTAAAAGGGCCTCCTGTGTCTTCAGGGAGTTGTGAGCAATGCACCGCTGGCAGCAGCTAGATGCCGAGTCATGGGCGGTGAAGGGCTTCGGCGAAGAAACACCTAGGTTGGGATAGCTTAGAAACAGCCAGCTATCAGCGTTCTGTTCATTCCTTCATGCAAAACGTGTCTCCTTTCTGCCGAGCCCAGAGCACACAAAACGTACAGTGATTCGACCCCGCCTTCAGGGAACTCGCACATGATGGAATTTACCCCAGGCGGCCACTGGACTTTCAGTGTAGCCTGAAAAATTTCAGGCTCTCCCTTGAAAGCCAGGTATTCCGGAGATACATTGTACACCCCGGCCTCACTAACCCATGACTTGCTAATCCTTTCACCACAATCACGACCCCGTATCACAAAGTGTATCACAAAGTTTACTCAATAAAGGGTCTAGGTGGTCAGCTGAACGTCCAGTAAGGAGTCAGAAACTGCAACATAAGACGCTGTGCCCTCGCTTTGGAAACTGAAGCGTGATGTGAAGTTTATTTGGCACACTGGAATGTCGACACGCGGCCTCAAGGTTACCTGATGAACAGTGTAGTGGCCTATCTTTTCTTCATTGCAGAATTGCCTTTGTGAGGACAAGTAATATTCCCCCCCGCCCCCCGTGAGGCAAACGTGGCCTTTCACTCCCTGCTAGGTGCTCATCCCTCAGCAATCGTCGGTGAGTAAGCCAAACATATAAGAGGACTGACTCCAAGCTAAGGTACTGTTTTGTTCGTCACACAGATAGGCAGGCAACAGGTTCCAGGCAGCGTTTGTCAAAGCGGTGCTTTAAGTGTAGGAAGCATTTCTGGTGTCTTAGGACAAACAGGTCTGCACTGGGATACAAAATGAACACGAGGGACCGCCCGTCGCTTCTAAGAGCTGAGAGCAGTGTTCGGCTGAGGACAACCATATGCCGAAAGAAGGGCAGTAAAGGCCTTCTTTTGCTAAACATCTAGCATGTGGTAAGTGAAACAACTCAAGTATCTCCCTTCTAACGCACTTTGGGAGTACAAACTAGAGAAAGACACAGCAGGGTGAATGCTCTGTGTGGTCCCTTTTGAAAGTAAGGCTGCGAGTGAAACTTTATTTTCCTCATCGGGATTTACAGAGCCGCGGGCTCAATTCTCCCCAAGAAACACTGTTGCTGCACAGCTTCTCTTCGTAACACAATTGCCCTCGTGATGACGTGAGTTTCTAGGCAAGAAACTTGGAGGTTGCCATCCCTTGGTAGGTGGTTATCCTTCAGTAGTCTTCAGGGAATGGGCCCACCACATGGGGCCTCTAGCCTCAAGCTAACATCCAGGTGTTCTCATGACAGACTTAGGGAAGCAACAGATTACATAGAGCCTTAGTTCCTGTGGTTCTGGAACTCTAGGAAGCACATCACCTCTCTTTTGGACTCACTTGTCAGGGCTAGGTCCCAAAACGTACTGAGAAAGGACTGCCTGTGTCTTCGGGGAGCCTTGAGCCATCTACCATCGGGAACAGCTAGATGCCGACTGATGGGCAGTGAAGGGCTTCGTTGTGTAGACATCTGGGTTGCGATAGCTTGAAAGCAACCCAGTTATCAACGTTCCATGCCTTCCTTCATGCAAAGGGTGTCTGCGCTCTGGAGGAACCCTGAGCTGCAGTAGAAAATACAATTAGCCTACCACTGCTCCTGCGAGCTGCTCCATGACGTCTGACTACCTCAAGCGGCAACTACACTTTAAGTCCGGCTTCAAAACCTACAGAGTTTTCCCGAAATGGTAGATAGTCTAGAGAAGTACCGTCACCTAGGCCTAACTAAGCCCTCACCTTGATATCCTTACACCACAGTCAGGACTCCCAGCATGGCAATGGTGACTAGTGTCACGAGCCACTGTGTCCACGGGATGTACAAGAGAGAGTCCGATGCGACTTGTTAATATGCTGCTTTGTCCTGCTGGAAATTGAGGCTTCCTGGGAAAGTTGATTTTCCTCTTTGGAAAGTAGAGAGTTTGCGGCCCCAGGGTTACCTGGTAAACACTGTTGTTGCCCATCGTCTCTTTGCTGCACAGTCGTCTTTGGGAGGACTAGTTATCTTCCATGAAAGAACACTTGGCTTTCAATTCCTGCCACGTCCTCATCCCTCCAAAATTGTTCGTGAGTACGCCCACAAACCTGGACGAATCGCCTCAGGCCAACGTTCTACTTCTCTCGTCACAGACATAGGCGGGCCGCAGGCTCACGGCAGCGTTTGTCAAAGCGGTGCTTTAAATCTAGGAAGCGTTTCTGGCGTCTTAGGACACGGGTGTCTGCACTAGGATCCAAGATGTAAACGACGGACTGCCCGTCTTTTCTGGGCCTTGTGAGCAATGCTCAGTTGAGGGCAACTATAGGCAGAAAGAAGGGCTGTGAAGGGCGTCTTTTGTTAAAATGCTAGGATGCGGCAAGTTGAAACGACTGTAGTATCTCCGTGCTATGTGCACCTTGGACGTGCCATGGAGAGACGGAAAGCACAGGGTGAATGCTCTGCGGTCCATTTAGAAACTAAGGCTTGAAGGGAAACTTTATTTTCCTCATTGGGATTTAGAGAGCTGCGGGCTCAGTTCTCCCTGGGAAACAATTGTTGTTGCACAGTTGCCTTTGTGATGACAAGTGAGTTTCCTGGAAGGAGATTGGATGTTGCCGTTCCTCGGTAAGTGCTCCTACTTCAGTTGTCCTCAGGGAAGGGGAGAACCACACGGGGCCTCTGGCCTTAAGCTAATGTTCAGGTTTTCTCATGAACGAGGTAGGCATGCGACAGACCGCATGCAGCCTTAGTCCCTGGGTTTCTCGAACCCTAGGAAGCATATCAGGTCGTCTCTTGAGTCGCGGGGCTGCACTAGGATCCGAAACGGACTAAAAGGGCCTCCTGTGTCTTCAGGGAGTTGTGAGCAATGCACCGCTGGCAGCAGCTAGATGCCGAGTCATGGGCGGTGAAGGGCTTCGGCGAAGAAACACCTAGGTTGGGATAGCTTAGAAACAGCCAGCTATCAGCGTTCTGTTCATTCCTTCATACAAAACGTGTCTGCTTTCTGCCGAGCCCAGAGCACACAAAACGTACAGTGATTCGACCCCGCCTTCAGGGAACTCGCACATGATGGAATTTACCCCAGGCGGCCACTGGACTTTCAGTGTAGCCTGAAAAATTTCAGGCTCTCCCTTGAAAGCCAGGTATTCCGGTAGATACATTGTACACCCCGGCCTCACTAACCCATGACTTGCTAATCCTTTCACCAAATCACAGACCCCGTATCACAAAGTGTATCACAAAGTTTACTCAATAAAGGGTCTAGGTGGTCAGCTGAACGTCCAGTAAAGGGTCAGAAACTGCAACATTAGACGCTGTGCCCTCGCTTTGGAAACTGAAGCGTGATGTGAAGTTTATTTGGCACACTGGAATGTCGACACGCGGACTTCAAGGTTACCTGATGAACAGTGTAGTGGCCTATCTTTTCTTCATTGCAGAATTGCCTTTGTGAGGACAAGTATATTCCCCCCCGCCCCCCGTGAGGCAAACGTGGCCTTTCACTCCCTGCTAGGTGCTCATCCCTCAGCAATCGTCGGTGAGTAAGCCAAACATATAGGAGTACTGACTCCAAGCTAAGGTACTGTTTTGTTCATCACACAGATAGGCAGGCAACAGGTTCCAGGCAGCGTTTGTCAAAGCGGTACTTTAAGTGTAGGAAGCATTTCTGGTGTCTTAGGACAAACAGGTCTGCACTGGGATACAAAATGAACACGAGGGACCGCCCGTCGCTTCTAAGGAGCTGAGAGCAGTGTTCGGCTGAGGACAACCATATGCCGAAAGAAAGGCAGTAAAGGCCTTCTTTTGCTAAACATCTAGCATGTGGTAAGTGAAACAACTCAAGTATCTCCCTTCTAACGCACTTTTGGAGTACAAACTAGAGAAAGACACAGCAGGGTGAATGCTCTGTGTGGTCCCTTTTGAAAGTAAGGCTGCGAGTGAAACTTTATGTTCCTCATCGGGATTTACAGAGCCGCGGGCTCAATTCTCCCCAAGAAACACTGTTGCTGCACAGCTTCTCTTCGTAACACAATTGCCATCGTGATGACGTGAGTTTCTAGGCAAGAAACTTGGAGGTTGCCATCCCTTGGTAGGTGGTTATCCTTCAGTAGTCTTCAGGGAATGGGCCCACCACATGGGGCCTCTAGCCTCAAGCTAACGTCCAGGTGTTCTCATGACAGACTTAGGGAAGCAACAGATTACATAGAGCCTTAGTTCCTGTGGTTCTTGAACTCTAGGAAGCACATCAGCTCTCTTTTGGACTCACTTGTCAGGGCTATGTCCCAAAACGTACTGAGAAAGGACTGCCTGTGTCTTCGGGGAGCCTTGAGCCATCTACCATCGGGAACAGCTAGATGCCGACTGATGGGCAGTGAAGGGCTTCGTTGTGTAGACATCTGGGTTGCGATAGCTTGAAAGCAACCCAGTTATCAAGGTTCCATGCCTTCCTTCATGCAAAGGGTGTCTGCGCTCTGGAGGAACCCTGAGCTGCAGTAGAAAATACAATTAGCCTACCACTGCTCCTGCGAGCTGCTCCATGACGTCTGTCTACCTCAAGCGGCAACTACACTTTAAGTCCGGCTTCAAAACCTACAGGGTTTTCCCGAACTGGTAGATAGTCTAGAGAAGCACCATCACCTAGGCCTAACTAAGCCCTCACCTTGATATCCTTACACCACAGTCAGGACTCCCAGCATGGCAATGGTGACTAGTGTCACGAGCCACTGTGTCCACGGGATGTACAAGAGAGAGTCCGATGCGACTTGTTAATACGCTGCTTTGTCCTGCTGGAAAATGAGGCTTCCTGGGAAAGTTGATTTTCCTCATTGCAAAGTAGAGAGTTTGCGGCCTCAGGGTTACCTGGTAAACACTGTTGTTGCCCATCTTCTCTTTGCTGCACAGTCGTCTTTGGGAGGACTAGTTATCTTCCATGAAAGAACACTTGGCTTTCAATTCCTGCCACGTCCTCATCCCTCAAAAATCGTTCGTGAGTACGCCCACAACCCCGGACGACTCGCCTCAAGCCAACGTTCTACTTCTCTCATCACAGACATAGGCGGGCCGCAAGCTCACGGCAGCATTTGTCAAAGCGGTGCTTTAAATCTAGGAAGCGTTTCTGGTGTCTTAGGACACGGGTGTCTGCACTAGGATCCAAGATATAAACGACGGACTGCCCGTCCTTTCTGGGCCTTGCGAGCAATGCTCAGTTGAGGGCAAGTATAGGCTGAAAGAAGGGCTGTGAAGGGCGTCTTTTGTTAAAATGCTAGGATGCGGCAAGTTGAAACGACTGTAGTATCTCCGTGCTATGCGCACCTTGGACGTGCCATGGAGAGACGGAAACAACAGGGTGAATGCTCCGCGGTCCATTTAGAAACTAAGGCTTGAAGGGAAACTTTATTTTCCTCATTGGGATTTAGAGAGCTGCGGGCTCAGTTCTCCCTGGGAAACAGTGTTGTTGCACAGTTGCCTTTGTGATGACAAGTGAGTTTCCTGGAAGGAAATTGGATGTTGCTGTTCCTCGGTAAGTGCTCCTACTTCGGTTGTCCTCAGGGAAGGGGAGAACCACACGGGGCCTCTGGCCTTAAGCTAATGTTCAGGTTTTCTCATGAACGAGGTAGGCATGCAACAGACGCCATGCAGCCTAAGTCCCTGTGTTTCTTGAACCCTAGGAAGAATATCAGGTCTCTCCTGAGTTGCCGGTCTGCAATAGGATCTGAAACGGACTAAAAGGGCCTCCTGTGTCTTCAGGGAGTTGTGAGCAATGCACCGCTGGCAGGAGCTAGATGCCGAGTCATGGGCAGTGAAGGGCTTCGTCGGAGAAACACCTAGGTTGGGATAGCTTAGAAACAGCCAGCTATCAGCGTTCTGTTCATTCCTTCATGCGAAACGTGTCTGCTTTTCTGCCGAACCTAGAGCACACAAAACGTACAGTGATTCGACCCCGCCTTCAGGGAACTCGCACGTGATGGAATTTAGCCCAGGCGGCCACAGGACATTCAGTGTAGCCTGAAAAATTTCAGGCTCTCCCTTGAAAGCCAGGTATTCCGGTGATACATTGTACACCCCAGCCTTCCTAACCCATGACTTGCTAATCCTTTCACCATGATCATGACCCCGTATCACAAAGTGTATCACAAAGTTTACTCACGAAAGGGTCTAGGTGGTCAGCTGAACGTCCAGTAGGGAGTCAGGAACTGCAGCATAAGACGCTGTGCCCTCGCCTTGGAAACTGAAGCGTGATGGGAACTTTATTTGGCACACTGGAATGTCGACACGCGACTTCAAGGTTACCTGATGGACAGTGTAGTGGCCTATCTTTTCTTCATTGCAGAATTGCCTTTCTGAGGACAAGTGGTTCCCCCCCCCAACCCCGTGAGGCACACGTGGCCTTTCACTCCCTGCTAGGTGCTCATCCCTCAGCAATCGTCGGTGAGCAAGCCAAACATATAGGAGGACTGGCCCCAAGCTAAGGTACCGTTTTGTTCGTCACACAGATAGGCAGGCAACAGGTTCCAGGCAGCGTTTGTCAAAGCGGTACTTTAAGTGTAGGAAGCATTTCTGGTGTCTTAGGACAAACAGGTCTGCACTGGGATCCAAGATGTACACGAGGGACTGCCCGTCGCTTCTAGGAGCTGAGAGCAGTGTTCGGCTGAGGACAACCATATGCCGAAAGAAGGGCAGTAAAGGCCTTCTTTTGCTAAACATCTAGCATGTGGTAAGTGAAACAAGTCCAGTATCTCCGTTCTAACGCACCTTGGGAGTACAAACTAGAGAAAGACAGAGCAGGGTGAATGCTCTGTGTGGTCCCTTTTGAAAGTAAGGCTGCGAGTGAAACTTTATTTTCCTCATCGGGATTTACAGAGCCGCGGGCTCAATTCTCCCCAAGAAACACTGTTGCTGCACAGCTTCTCTTCGTAACACAATTGCCCTCGTGATGACGTGAGTTTCTAGGCAAGAAACTTGGAGGTTGCCATCCCTTGGTAGGTGGTCAAACTTCAGTAGTCTTCAGGAATGGGCCCACCACATGGGGCCTCTAGCCTCAAGCTAACGTCCAGGTGTTCTCATGACAGACTTAGGGAAGCAACAGATTGCATAGAGCCTTAGTCCCTGTGGTTCTTGAACTCTAGGAAACATATCAGCTCTCTTTTGGACTCGCGGGTCAGCGCTAGATTCCGAAATGTACTGAGAAAGGACTGCCTGTGTCTTCGGGGAGCCGTGAACCATCTACCGTCAGGAACAGCTAGATGCCGACTACGGGCAGGGAAGGGCTTCGTTGTGTAGACATCTGGGTTGCGATAGCTTGAAAGCAACCCACTTATCAACGTTCCATGCCTTCCTTCATGCAAAGGGTGTCTGCGCTCTGGAGGAACCCTGAGCTGCACTGGAAAATACAATTAGCCTACCACTGCTCCTGGGAGCTGCTCCATGACGTCTGACTACCTCAAGCGGCAACTACACTTTAAGTCCGGCTTCAAAACCTACAGGGTTTTCCCGAACTGGTAGATAGTCTAGAGAAGTACTGTCACCTAGGCCTAACTAAGCCCTCACCTTGATATCCTTACACCACAGTCAGGACTCCCAGCATGGCAATGGTGACTAGTGTCACGAGCCACTGTGTCCACGGGATGTACAAGAGAGAGTCCGATGCGACTTGTTAATACGCTGCTTTGTCCTGCTGGAAAATGAGGCTTCCTGGGAGTGTTGATTTTCCTCATTGCAAAGTAGAGAGTTTGCGGCCTCAGGGTTACCTGGTAAACACTGTTGTTGCCCATCTTCTCTTTGCTGCACAGTCGTCTTTGGGAGGACTAGTTATCTTCCATGAAAGAACACTTGGCTTTCAATTCCTGCCACGTCCTCATCCCTCAAAAATCGTTCGTGAGTACGCCCACAACCCCGGACGACTCGCCTCAAGCCAACGTTCTACTTCTCTCATCACAGACATAGGCGGGCCGCAAGCTCACGGCAGCATTTGTCAAAGCGGTGCTTTAAATCTAGGAAGCGTTTCTGGTGTCTTAGGACACGGGTGTCTGCACTAGGATCCAAGATATAAACGACGGACTGCCCGTCCTTTCTGGGCCTTGCGAGCAATGCTCAGTTGAGGGCAAGTATAGGCTGAAAGAAGGGCTGTGAAGGGCGTCTTTTGTTAAAATGCTAGGATGCGGCAAGTTGAAACGACTGTAGTATCTCCGTGCTATGCGCACCTTGGACGTGCCATGGAGAGACGGAAACAACAGGGTGAATGCTCCGCGGTCCATTTAGAAACTAAGGCTTGAAGGGAAACTTTATTTTCCTCATTGGGATTTAGAGAGCTGCGGGCTCAGTTCTCCCTGGGAAACAGTGTTGTTGCACAGTTGCCTTTGTGATGACAAGTGAGTTTCCTGGAAGGAAATTGGATGTTGCTGTTCCTCGGTAAGTGCTCCTACTTCGGTTGTCCTCAGGGAAGGGGAGAACCACACGGGGCCTCTGGCCTTAAGCTAATGTTCAGGTTTTCTCATGAACGAGGTAGGCATGCAACAGACGCCATGCAGCCTAAGTCCCTGTGTTTCTTGAACCCTAGGAAGAATATCAGGTCTCTCCTGAGTTGCCGGTCTGCAATAGGATCTGAAACGGACTAAAAGGGCCTCCTGTGTCTTCAGGGAGTTGTGAGCAATGCACCGCTGGCAGGAGCTAGATGCCGAGTCATGGGCAGTGAAGGGCTTCGTCGGAGAAACACCTAGGTTGGGATAGCTTAGAAACAGCCAGCTATCAGCGTTCTGTTCATTCCTTCATGCGAAACGTGTCTGCTTTTTCTGCCGAACCTAGAGCACACAAAACGTACAGTGATTCGACCCCGCCTTCAGGGAACTCGCACGTGATGGAATTTAGCCCAGGCGGCCACAGGACATTCAGTGTAGCCTGAAAAATTTCAGGCTCTCCCTTGAAAGCCAGGTATTCCGGTGATACATTGTACACCCCAGCCTTCCTAACCCATGACTTGCTAATCCTTTCACCATGATCATGACCCCGTATCACAAAGTGTATCACAAAGTTTACTCACGAAAGGGTCTAGGTGGTCAGCTGAACGTCCAGTAGGGAGTCAGGAACTGCAGCATAAGACGCTGTGCCCTCGCCTTGGAAACTGAAGCGTGATGGGAACTTTATTTGGCACACTGGAATGTCGACACGCGACTTCAAGGTTACCTGATGGACAGTGTAGTGGCCTATCTTTTCTTCATTGCAGAATTGCCTTTCTGAGGACAAGTGGTTCCCCCCCCCCCAACCCCGTGAGGCACACGTGGCCTTTCACTCCCTGCTAGGTGCTCATCCCTCAGCAATCGTCGGTGAGCCAGCCAAACATATAGGAGGACTGGCCCCAAGCTAAGGTACCGTTTTGTTCGTCACACAGATAGGCAGGCAACAGGTTCCAGGCAGCGTTTGTCAAAGCGGTACTTTAAGTGTAGGAAGCATTTCTGGTGTCTTAGGACAAACAGGTCTGCACTGGGATCCAAGATGTACACGAGGGACTGCCCGTCGCTTCTAGGAGCTGAGAGCAGTGTTCGGCTGAGGACAACCATATGCCGAAAGAAGGGCAGTAAAGGCCTTCTTTTGCTAAACATCTAGCATGTGGTAAGTGAAACAAGTCAAGTATCTCCGTTCTAACGCACCTTGGGAGTACAAACTAGAGAAAGACAGAGCAGGGTGAATGCTCTGTGTGGTCCCTTTTGAAAGTAAGGCTGCGAGTGAAACTTTATTTTCCTCATCGGGATTTACAGAGCCGCGGGCTCAATTCTCCCCAAGAAACACTGTTGCTGCACAGCTTCTCTTCGTAACACAATTGCCCTCGTGATGACGTGAGTTTCTAGGCAAGAAACTTGGAGGTTGCCATCCCTTGGTAGGTGGTCAAACTTCAGTAGTCTTCAGGAATGGGCCCACCACATGGGGCCTCTAGCCTCAAGCTAACGTCCAGGTGTTCTCATGACAGACTTAGGGAAGCAACAGATTGCATAGAGCCTTAGTCCCTGTGGTTCTTGAACTCTAGGAAACATATCAGCTCTCTTTTGGACTCGCGGGTCAGCGCTAGATTCCGAAATGTACTGAGAAAGGACTGCCTGTGTCTTCGGGGAGCCGTGAACCATCTACCGTCAGGAACAGCTAGATGCCGACTACGGGCAGGGAAGGGCTTCGTTGTGTAGACATCTGGGTTGCGATAGCTTGAAAGCAACCCACTTATCAACGTTCCATGCCTTCCTTCATGCAAAGGGTGTCTGCGCTCTGGAGGAACCCTGAGCTGCACTGGAAAATACAATTAGCCTACCACTGCTCCTGGGAGCTGCTCCATGACGTCTGACTACCTCAAGCGGCAACTACACTTTAAGTCCGGCTTCAAAACCTACAGGGTTTTCCCGAACTGGTAGATAGTCTAGAGAAGTACTGTCACCTAGGCCTAACTAAGCCCTCACCTTGATATCCTTACACCACAGTCAGGACTCCCAGCATGGCAATGGTGACTAATGTCACGAGCCACTGTGTCCACGGGATGTACAAGAGAGAGTCCGATGCGACTTGTTAATACGCTGCTTTGTCCTGCTGGAAAATGAGGCTTCCTGGGAAAGTTGATTTTCCTCATTGCAAAGTAGAGAGTTTGCGGCCTCAGGGTTACCTGGTAAACACTGTTGTTGCCCATCTTCTCTTTGCTGCACAGTCGTCTTTGGGAGGACTAGTTATCTTCCATGAAAGAACACTTGGCTTTCAATTCCTGCCACGTCCTCATCCCTCAAAAATCGTTCGTGAGTACGCCCACAACCCCGGACGACTCGCCTCAAGCCAACGTTCTACTTCTCTCATCACAGACATAGGCGGGCCGCAAGCTCACGGCAGCATTTGTCAAAACGGTGCTTTAAATCTAGGAAGCGTTTCTGGTGTCTTAGGACACGGGTGTCTGCACTAGGATCCAAGATATAAACGACGGACTGCCCGTCCTTTCTGGGCCTTGTGACCAATGCTCAGTTGAGGGCAAGTATAGGCCGAAAGAAGGGCTGTGAAGGGCGTCTTTTGTTAAAATGCTAGGATGCGGCAAGTTGAAACGACTGTAGTATCTCCGTGCTATGCGCACCTTGGACGTGCCATGGAGAGACGGAAACAACAGGGTGAATGCTCCGCGGTCCATTTAGAAACTAAGGCTTGAAGGGAAACTTTATTTTCCTCATTGGGATTTAGAGAGCTGCGGGCTCAGTTCTCCCTGGGAAACAGTGTTGTTGCACAGTTGCCTTTGTGATGACAAGTGAGTTTCCTGGAAGGAAATTGGATGTTGCTGTTCCTCGGTAAGTGCTCCTACTTCGGTTGTCCTCAGGGAAGGGGAGAACCACACGGGGCCTCTGGCCTTAAGCTAATGTTCAGGTTTTCTCATGAACGAGGTAGGCATGCAACAGACGCCATGCAGCCTAAGTCCCTGTGTTTCTTGAACCCTAGGAAGAATATCAGGTCTCTCCTGAGTTGCCGGTCTGCAATAGGATCTGAAACGGACTAAAAGGGCCTCCTGTGTCTTCAGGGAGTTGTGAGCAATGCACCGCTGGCAGGAGCTAGATGCCGAGTCATGGGCAGTGAAGGGCTTCGTCGGAGAAACACCTAGGTTGGGATAGCTTAGAAACAGCCAGCTATCAGCGTTCTGTTCATTCCTTCATGCGAAACGTGTCTGCTTTTCTGCCGAACCTAGAGCACACAAACGTACAGTGATTCGACCCCGCCTTCAGGGAACTCGCACGTGATGGAATTTAGCCCAGGCGGCCACAGGACATTCAGTGTAGCCTGAAAAATTTCAGGCTCTCCCTTGAAAGCCAGGTATTCCGGTGATACATTGTACACCCCAGCCTTCCTAACCCATGACTTGCTAATCCTTTCACCATGATCATGACCCCGTATCACAAAGTGTATCACAAAGTTTACTCACGAAAGGGTCTAGGTGGTCAGCTGAACGTCCAGTAGGGAGTCAGGAACTGCAGCATAAGACGCTGTGCCCTCGCCTTGGAAACTGAAGCGTGATGGGAACTTTATTTGGCACACTGGAATGTCGACACGCGACTTCAAGGTTACCTGATGGACAGTGTAGTGGCCTATCTTTTCTTCATTGCAGAATTGCCTTTCTGAGGACAAGTGGTTCCCCCCCCCAAACCCCGTGAGGCACACGTGGCCTTTCACTCCCTGCTAGGTGCTCATCCCTCAGCAATCGTCGGTGAGCAAGCCAAACATATAGGAGGACTGGCCCCAAGCTAAGGTACCGTTTTGTTCGTCACACAGATAGGCAGGCAACAGGTTCCAGGCAGCGTTTGTCAAAGCGGTACTTTAAGTGTAGGAAGCATTTCTGGTGTCTTAGGACAAACAGGTCTGCACTGGGATCCAAGATGTACACGAGGGACTGCCCGTCGCTTCTAGGAGCTGAGAGCAGTGTTCGGCTGAGGACAACCATATGCCGAAAGAAGGGCAGTAAAGGCCTTCTTTGCTAAACAACTAGCATGTGGTAAGTGAAACAAGTCCAGTATCTCCGTTCTAACGCACCTTGGGAGTACAAACTAGAGAAAGACAGAGCAGGGTGAATGCTCTGTGTGGTCCCTTTTGAAAGTAAGGCTGCGAGTGAAACTTTATTTTCCTCATCGGGATTTACAGAGCCGCGGGCTCAATTCTCCCCAAGAAACACTGTTGCTGCACAGCTTCTCTTCTTAACACAATTGCCCTCGTGATGACGTGAGTTTCTAGGCAAGAAACTTGGAGGTTGCCATCCCTTGGTAGGTGGTCAAACTTCAGTAGTCTTCAGGAATGGGCCCACCACATGGGGCCTCTAGCCTCAAGCTAACGTCCAGGTGTTCTCATGACAGACTTAGGGAAGCAACAGATTGCATAGAGCCTTAGTCCCTGTGGTTCTTGAACTCTAGGAAACATATCAGCTCTCTTTTGGACTCGCGGGTCAGCGCTAGATTCCGAAATGTACTGAGAAAGGACTGCCTGTGTCTTCGGGGAGCCGTGAACCATCTACCGTCAGGAACAGCTAGATGCCGACTACGGGCAGGGAAGGGCTTCGTTGTGTAGACATCTGGGTTGCGATAGCTTGAAAGCAACCCACTTATCAACGTTCCATGCCTTCCTTCATGCAAAGGGTGTCTGCGCTCTGGAGGAACCCTGAGCTGCACTGGAAAATACAATTAGCCTACCACTGCTCCTGGGAGCTGCTCCATGACGTCTGACTACCTCAAGCGGCAACTACACTTTAAGTCCGGCTTCAAAACCTACAGGGTTTTCCCGAACTGGTAGATAGTCTAGAGAAGTACTGTCACCTAGGCCTAACTAAGCCCTCACCTTGATATCCTTACACCACAGTCAGGACTCCCAGCATGGCAATGGTGACTAGTGTCACGAGCCACTGTGTCCACGGGATGTACAAAGAGAGAGTCCGATGCGACTTGTTAATACGCTGCTTTGTCCTGCTGGAAAATGAGGCTTCCTGGGAGTGTTGATTTTCCTCATTGCAAAGTAGAGAGTTTGCGGCCTCAGGGTTACCTGGTAAACACTGTTGTTGCCCATCTTCTCTTTGCTGCACAGTCGTCTTTGGGAGGACTAGTTATCTTCCATGAAAGAACACTTGGCTTTCAATTCCTGCCACGTCCTCATCCTTCAAAAATCGTTCGTGAGTACGCCCACAACCCCGGACGACTCGCCTCAAGCCAACGTTCTACTTCTCTCATCACAGACATAGGCGGGCCGCAAGCTCACGGCAGCATTTGTCAAAGCGGTGCTTTAAATCTAGGAAGCGTTTCTGGTGTCTTAGGACACGGGTGTCTGCACTAGGATCCAAGATATAAACGACGGACTGCCCGTCCTTTCTGGGCCTTGTGAGCAATGCTCAGTTGAGGGCAAGTATAGGCTGAAAGAAGGGCTGTGACGGGCGTCTTTTGTTAAAATGCTAGGATGCGGCAAGTTGAAACGACTGTAGTATCTCCGTGCTATGCGCACCTTGGACGTGCCATGGAGAGACGGAAACAACAGGGTGAATGCTCCGCGGTCCATTTAGAAACTAAGGCTTGAAGGGAAACTTTATTTTCCTCATTGGGATTTAGAGAGCTGCGGGCTCAGTTCTCCCTGGGAAACAGTGTTGTTGCACAGTTGCCTTTGTGATGACAAGTGAGTTTCCTGGAAGGAAATTGGATGTTGCTGTTCCTCGGTAAGTGCTCCTACTTCGGTTGTCCTCAGGGAGGGGAGAACCACACGGGGCCTCTGGCCTTAAGCTAATGTTCAGGTTTTCTCATGAACGAGGTAGGCATGCAACAGACGCATGCAGCCTAAGTCCCTGTGTTTCTTGAACCCTAGGAAGAATATCAGGTCTCTCCTGAGTTGCCGGTCTGCAATAGGATCTGAAACGGACTAAAAGGGCCTCCTGTGTCTTCAGGGAGTTGTGAGCACTGCCCGCTGGCAGGAGCTAGATGCCGAGTCATGGGCAGTGAAGGGCTTCGTCGGAGAAACACCTAGGTTGGGATAGCTTAGAAACAGCCAGCTATCAGCGTTCTGTTCATTCCTTCATGCGAACGTGTCTGCTTTTCTGCCGAACCTAGAGCACACAAAACGTACAGTGATTCGACCCCGCCTTCAGGGAACTCGCACGTGATGGAATTTAGCCCAGGCGGCCACAGGACATTCAGTGTAGCCTGAAAAATTTCAGGCTCTCCCTTGAAAGCCAGGTATTCCGGTGATACATGTACACCCCAGCCTTCCTAACCCATGACTTGCTAATCCTTTCACCATGATCATGACCCCGTATCACAAAGTGTATCACAAAGTTTACTCACGAAAGGGTCTAGGTGGTCAGCTGAACGTCCCAGTAGGGAGTCAGGAACTGCAGCATAAGACGCTGTGCCCTCGCCTTGGAAACTGAAGCGTGATGGGAACTTTATTTGGCACACTGGAATGTCGACACGCGACTTCAAGGTTACCTGATGGACAGTGTAGTGGCCTATCTTTTCTTCATTGCAGAATTGCCTTTCTGAGGACAAGTGGTTCCCCCCCCCCAACCCCGTGAGGCACACGTGGCCTTTCACTCCCTGCTAGGTGCTCATCCCTCAGCAATCGTCGGTGAGCAAGCCAAACATATAGGAGGACTGGCCCCAAGCTAAGGTACCGTTTTGTTCGTCACACAGATAGGCAGGCAACAGGTTCCAGGCAGCGTTTGTCAAAGCGGTACTTTAAGTGTAGGAAGCATTTCTGGGCTCTTAGGACAAACAGGTCTGCACTGGGATCCAAGATGTACACGAGGGACTGCCCGTCGCTTCTAGGAGCTGAGAGCAGTGTTCGGCTGAGGACAACCATATGCCGAAAGAAGGGCAGTAAAGGCCTTCTTTTGCTAAACAACTAGCATGTGGTAAGTGAAACAACTCCAGTATCTCCGTTCTAACGCACCTTGGGAGTACAAACTAGAGAAAGACAGAGCAGGGTGAATGCTCTGTGTGGTCCCTTTTGAAAGTAAGGCTGCGAGTGAAACTTTATTTTCCTCATCGGGATTTACAGAGCCGCGGGCTCAATTCTCCCCAAGAAACACTGTTGCTGCACAGCTTCTCTTCTTAACACAATTGCCCTCGTGATGACGTGAGTTTCTAGGCAAGAAACTTGGAGGTTGCCATCCCTTGGTAGGTGGTCAAACTTCAGTAGTCTTCAGGAATGGGCCCACCACATGGGGCCTCTAGCCTCAAGCTAACGTCCAGGTGTTCTCATGACAGACTTAGGGAAGCAACAGATTGCATAGAGCCTTAGTCCCTGTGGTTCTTGAACTCTAGGAAACATATCAGCTCTCTTTTGGACTCGCGGGGTCAGCGCTAGATTCCGAAATGTACTGAGAAAGGACTGCCTGTGTCTTCGGGGAGCCGTGAACCATCTACCGTCAGGAACAGCTAGATGCCGACTACGGGCAGGGAAGGGCTTCGTTGTGTAGACATCTGGGTTGCGATAGCTTGAAAGCAACCCACTTATCAACGTTCCATGCCTTCCTTCATGCAAAGGGTGTCTGCGCTCTGGAGGAACCCTGAGCTGCACTGGAAAATACAATTAGCCTACCACTGCTCCTGGGAGCTGCTCCATGACGTCTGACTACCTCAAGCGGCAACTACACTTTAAGTCCGGCTTCAAAACCTACAGGGTTTTCCCGAACTGGTAGATAGTCTAGAGAAGTACTGTCACCTAGGCCTAACTAAGCCCTCACCTTGATATCCTTACACCACAGTCAGGACTCCCAGCATGGCAATGGTGACTAGTGTCACGAGCCACTGTGTCCACGGGATGTACAAGAGAGAGTCCGATGCGACTTGTTAATACGCTGCTTTGTCCTGCTGGAAAATGAGGCTTCCTGGGAGTGTTGATTTTCCTCATTGCAAAGTAGAGAGTTTGCGGCCTCAGGGTTACCTGGTAAACACTGTTGTTGCCCATCTTCTCTTTGCTTGCACAGTCGTCTTTGGGAGGACTAGTTATCTTCCATGAAAGAACACTTGGCTTTCAATTCCTGCCACGTCCTCATCCCTCAAAAATCGTTCGTGAGTACGCCCACAACCCCGGACGACTCGCCTCAAGCCAACGTTCTACTTCTCTCATCACAGACATAGGCGGGCCGCAAGCTCACGGCAGCATTTGTCAAAGCGGTGCTTTAAATCTAGGAAGCGTTTCTGGTGTCTTAGGACACGGGTGTCTGCACTAGGATCCAAGATATAAACGACGGACTGCCCGTCCTTTCTGGGCCTTGTGAGCAATGCTCAGTTGAGGGCAAGTATAGGCTGAAAGAAGGGCTGTGAAGGGCGTCTTTTGTTAAAATGCTAGGATGCGGCAAGTTGAAACGACTGTAGTATCTCCGTGCTATGCGCACCTTGGACGTGCCATGGAGAGACGGAAACAACAGGGTGAATGCTCCGCGGTCCATTTAGAAACTAAGGCTTGAAGGGAAACTTTATTTTCCTCATTGGGATTTAGAGAGCTGGCGGGCTCAGTTCTCCCTGGGAAACAGTGTTGTTGCCAGTTGCCTTTGTGATGACAAGTGAGTTTCCTGGAAGGAAATTGGATGTTGCTGTTCCCGGTAAGTGCTCCTACTTCGGTTGTCCTCAGGGAAGGGGAGAACCACACGGGGCCTCTGGCCTTAGCTAATGTTCAGGTTTTCTCATGAACGAGGTAGGCATGCAACAGACGCCATGCAGCCTAAGTCCCTGTGTTTCTTGAACCCTAGGAAGAATATCAGGTCTCTCCTGAGTTGCCGGTCTGCAATAGGATCTGAAACGGACTAAAAGGGCCTCCTGTGTCTTCAGGGAGTTGTGAGCAATGCCCCGCTGGCAGGAGCTAGATGCCGAGTCATGGGCAGTGAAGGGCTGCGTCGGAGAACACCTAGGTTGGGGATAGCTTAGAAACAGCCAGCTATCAGCGTTCTGTTCATGTCCTTCATGCGAAACGTGTCTGCTTTTCTGCCGAACCTAGAGCACACAAAACGTACAGTGATTCGACCCGCCTTCAGGGAACTCGCACGTGATGGAATTTAGCCCAGGCGGCCACAGGACATTCAGTGTAGCCTGAAAAATTTCAGGCTCTCCCTTGAAAGCCAGGTATTCCGGTGATACATTGTACACCCCAGCCTTCCTAACCCATGACTTGCTAATCCTTTCACCATGATCATGACCCCGTATCACAAAGTGTATCACAAAGTTTACTCACGAAAGGGTCTAGGTGGTCAGCTGAACGTCCAGTAGGGAGTCAGGAACTGCAGCATAAGACGCTGTGCCCTCGCCTTGGAAACTGAAGCGTGATGGGAACTTTATTTGGCACACTGGAATGTCGACACGCGACTTCAAGGTTACCTGATGACAGTGTAGTGGCCTATCTTTTCTTCATTGCAGAATTGCCTTTCTGAGGGACAAGTGGTTCCCCCCCCCCAACCCCGTGAGGCACACGTGGCCTTTCACTCCCTGCTAGGTGCTCATCCCTCAGCAATCGTCGGTGAGCAAGCCAAACATATAGGAGGACTGCCCCAAGCTAAGGTACCGTTTTGTTCGTCACACAGATAGGCAGGCAACAGGTTCCAGGCAGCGTTTGTCAAAGCGGTACTTTAAGTGTAGGAAGCATTTCTGGTGTCTTAGGACAAACAGGTCTGCACTGGGATCCAAGATGTACCCGAGGGACTGCCCGTCGCTTCTAGGAGCTGAGAGCAGTGTTCGGCTGAGGACAACCATATGCCGAAAGAAGGGCAGTAAAGGCCTTCTTTTGCTAAACAATCTAGCATGTGGTAAGTGAAACAACTCCAGTATCTCCGTTCTAACGCACCTTGGGAGTACAAACTAGAGAAAGACAGAGCAGGGTGAAATGCTCTGTGTGGTCCTTTTGAAGTAAGGCTGCGAGTGAACTTATTTTCCTCATCGGGATTTACAGAGCCGCGGGCTCAATTCTCCCCAAGAAACACTGTTGCTGCACAGCTTCTCTTCGTAAACACAATTGCCCTCGTGATGACGTGAGTTTCTAGGCAAGAAACTTGGAGGTTGCCATCCCTTGGTAGGTGGTCAAACTTCAGTAGTCTTCAGGAATGGGCCCACCACATGGGGCCTCTAGCCTCAAGCTAACGTCCAGGTGTTCTCATGACAGACTTAGGGAAGCAACAGATTGCATAGAGCCTTAGTCCCTGTGGTTCTTGAACTCTAGGAAACATATCAGCTCTCTTTTGGACTCGCGGGTCAGCGCTAGATTCCGAAATGTACTGAGAAAGGACTGCCTGTGTCTTCGGGGAGCCGTGAACCATCTACCGTCAGGAACAGCTAGATGCCGACTACTGGCAGGGAAGGGCTTCGTTGTGTAGACATCTGGGTTGCGATAGCTTGAAAGCAACCCACTTATCAACGTTCCATGCCTTCCTTCATGCAAAGGGTGTCTGCGCTCTGGAGGAACCCTGAGCTGCACTGGAAAATACAATTAGCCTACCACTGCTCCTGGGAGCTGCTCCATGACGTCCTGACTACCTCAAGCGGCAACTACACTTTAAGTCCGGCTTCAAAACCTACAGGGTTTCCCGAACTGGTAGATAGTCTAGAGAAGTACTGTCACCTAGGCCTAACTAAGCCCTCACCTTGATATCCTTACACCACAGTCAGGACTCCCAGCATGGCAATGGTGACTAGTGTCACGAGCCACTGTGTCCACGGATGTACAAGAGAGAGTCCGATGCGACTTGTTAATACGCTGCTTTGTCCTGCTGGGAAAATGAGGCTTCCTGGGAGTGTTGATTTTCCTCATTGCAAAGTAGAGAGTTTGCGGCCTCAGGGTTACCTGGTAAACACTGTTGTTGCCCATCTTCTCTTTGCTGCACAGTCGTCTTTGGGAGGACTAGTTATCTTCCATGAAAGAACACTTGGCTTTCAATTCCTGCCACGTCCTCATCCCTCAAAAATCGTTCGTGAGTACGCCCACAACCCCGGACGACTCGCCTCAAGCCAACGTTCTACTTCTCTCATCACAGACATAGGCGGGCCGCAAGCTCACGGCAGCATTTGTCAAAGCGGTGCTTTAAATCTAGGAAGCGTTTCTGGTGTCTTAGGACACGGGTGTCTGCACTAGGATCCAAGATATAAACGACGGACTTGCCCGTCCTTTCTGGGCCTTGTGAGCAATGCTCAGTTGAGGGCAAGTATAGGCTGAAAGAAGGGCTGTGAAGGGCGTCTTTTGTTAAAATGCTAGGATGCGGCAAGTTGAAACGACTGTAGTATCTCCGTGCTATGCGCACCTTGGACGTGCCATGGAGAGACGGAAACAACAGGGTGAATGCTCCGCGGTCCATTTAGAAACTAAGGCTTGAAGGGAAACTTTATTTTCCTCATTGGGATTTAGAGAGCTGCGGGCTCAGTTCTCCCTGGGAAACAGTGTTGTTGCACAGTTGCCTTTGTGATGACAAGTGAGTTTCCTGGAAGGAAATTGGATGTTGCTGTTCCTCGGTAAGTGCTCCTACTTCGGTTGTCCTCAGGGAAGGGGAGAACCACACGGGGCCTCTGGCCTAAGCTAATGTTCAGGTTTCTCATGAACGAGGTAGGCATGCAACAGACGCCATGCAGCCTAAGTCCCTGTGTTTCTTGAACCCTAGGAAGAATATCAGGTCTCTCCTGAGTTGCCGGTCTGCAATAGGATCTGAAACGGACTAAAAGGGCCTCCTGTGTCTTCAGGGAGTTGTGAGCAATGCACCGCTGGCAGGAGCTAGATGCCGAGTCATGGGCAGTGAAGGGCTTCGTCGGAGAAACACCTAGGTTGGGATAGCTTAGAAACAGCCAGCTATCAGCGTTCTGTTCATTCCTTCATGCGAAACGTGTCTGCTTTTCTGCCGAACCTAGAGCACACAAAACGTACAGTGATTCGACCCCGCCTTCAGGGAACTCGCACGTGATGGAATTTAGCCCAGGCGGCCACAGGACATTCAGTGTAGCTGAAAAATTTCAGGCTCTCCCTTGAAAGCCAGGTATTCCGGTGATACATTGTACACCCCAGCCTTCCTAACCCATGACTTGCTAATCCTTTCACCATGATCATGACCCCGTATCACAAAGTGTATCACAAAGTTTACTCACGAAAGGGTCTAGGTGGTCAGCTGAACGTCCAGTAGGGAGTCAGGAACTGCAGCATAAGACGCTGTGCCCTCGCCTTGGAAACTGAAGCGTGATGGTGAAACTTTATTTGGCACACTGGAATGTCGACACGCGACTTCAAGGTTACCTGATGGACAGTGTAGTGGCCTATCTTTTCTTCATTGCAGAATTGCCTTTCTGAGGACAAGTGGTTCCCCCCCCCCAACCCCGTGAGGCACACGTGGCCTTTCACTCCCTGCTAGGTGCTCATCCCTCAGCAATCGTCGGTGAGCAAGCCAAACATATAGGAGGACTGGCCCCAAGCTAAGGTACCGTTTTGTTCGTCACACAGATAGGCAGGCAACAGGTTCCAGGCAGCGTTTGTCAAAGCGGTACTTTAAGTGTAGGAAGCATTTCTGGTGTCTTAGGACAACAGGTCTGCACTGGGATCCAAGATGTACACGAGGGACTGCCCGTCGCTTCTAGGAGCTGAGAGCAGTGTTCGGCTGAGGACAACCATATGCCGAAAGAAGGGCAGTAAAGGCCTTCTTTTGCTAAACAACTAGCATGTGGTAAGTGAAACACACTCCAAGTATCTCCGTTCTAACGCACCTTGGGAGTACAAACTAGAGAAAGACAGAGCAGGGTGAATGCTCTGTGTGGTCCTTTTGAAAGTAAGGCTGCGAGTGAAACTTTATTTCCTCATCGGGATTTACAGAGCCGCGGCTCAATTCTCCCCAAGAAACACTGTTGCTGCACAGCTTCTCTTCGTAACACAATTGCCCTCGTGATGACGTGAGTTTCTAGGCAAGAAACTTGGAGGTTGCCATCCCTTGGTAGGTGGTCAAACTTCAGTAGTCTTCAGGAAGGGGCCCACCACATGGGGCCTCTAGCCTCAAGCTAACGTCCAGGTGTTTCTCATGACAGACTTAGGGAAGCAACAGATTGCATAGAGCCTTAGTCCCTGTGGTTCTTGAACTCTAGGAAACATATCAGCTCTCTTTTGGACTCGCGGGTCAGCGCTAGATTCCGAAATGTACTGAGAAAGGACTGCCTGTGTCTTCGGGGAGCCGTGAACCATCTACCGTCAGGAACAGCTAGATGCCGACTACGGGCAGGGAAGGGCTTCGTTGTGTAGACATCTGGGTTGCGATAGCTTGAAAGCAACCCACTTATCAACGTTCCATGCCTTCCTTCATGCAAAGGGTGTCTGCGCTCTGGAGGAACCCTGAGCTGCACTGGAAAATACAATTAGCCTACCACTGCTCCTGGGAGCTGCTCCATGACGTCTGACTACCTCAAGCGGCAACTACACTTTAAGTCCGGCTTCAAAACCTACAGGGTTTTCCCGAACTGGTAGATAGTCTAGAGAAGTACTGTCACCTAGGCCTAACTAAGCCCTCACCTTGATATCCTTACACCACAGTCAGGACTCCCAGCATGGCAATGGTGACTAGTGTCACGAGCCACTGTGTCCACGGGATGTACAAGAGAGAGTCCGATGCGACTTGTTAATACGCTGCTTTGTCCTGCTGGAAAATGAGGCTTCCTGGGAGTGTTGTTTTTTCCTCATTGCAAAGTAGAGAGTTTGCGGCCTCAGGGTTACCTGGTAAACACTGTTGTTGCCCATCTTCTCTTTGCTGCACAGTCGTCTTTGGGAGGACTAGTTATCTTCCATGAAAGAACACTTGGCTTTCAATTCCTGCCACGTCCTCATCCCTCAAAAATCGTTCGTGAGTACGCCCACAACCCCGGACGACTCGCCTCAAGCCAACGTTCTACTTCTCTCATCACAGACATAGGCGGGCCGCAAGCTCACGGCAGCATTTGTCAAAAGCGGTGCTTTAAATCTAGGAAGCGTTTCTGGTGTCTTAGGACACGGGTGTCTGCACTAGGATCCAAGATATAAACGACGGACTGCCCGTCCTTTCTGGGCCTTGTGAGCAATGCTCAGTTGAGGGCAAGTATAGGCTGAAAGAAGGGCTGTGAAGGGCGTCTTTTGTTAAAATGCTAGGATGCGGAATTTTGAAACGACTGTAGTATCTCCGTGCTATGCGCACCTTGGACGTGCCATGGAGAGACGGAAACAACAGGGTGAATGCTCCGCGGTCCATTTAGAAACTAAGGCTTGAAGGGAAACTTTATTTTCCTCATTGGGATTTAGAGAGCTGCGGGCTCAGTTCTCCCTGGGAAACAGTGTTGTTGCACAGTTGCCTTTGTGATGACAAGTGAGTTTCCTGGAAGGAAATTGGATGTTGCTGTTCCTCGGTAAGTGCTCCTACTTCGGTTGTCCTCAGGGAAGGGGAGAACCACACGGGGCCTCTGGCCTTAAGCTAATGTTCAGAGTTTTCTCATGAACGAGGTAGGCATGCAACAGACGCCATGCAGCCTAAGTCCCTGTGTTTCTTGAACCCTAGGAAGAATATCAGGTCTCTCCTGAGTTGCCGGTCTGCAATAGGATCTGAAACGGACTAAAAGGGCCTCCTGTGTCTTCAGGGAGTTGTGAGCAATGCACCGCTGGCAGGAGCTAGAAGCGAGTCATGGGCAGTGAAGGGCTTCGTCGGAGAAACACCTAGGTTGGGATAGCTTAGAAACAGCCAGCTATCAGCGTTCTGTTCATTCCTTCATGCGAAACGTGTCTGCTTTTCTGCCGAACCTAGAGCACACAAAACGTACAGTGATTCGACCCCGCCTTCAGGAACTCGCACGTGATGGAATTTAGCCCAGGCGGCCACAGGACATTCAGTGTAGCCTGAAAAATTTCAGGCTCTCCCTTGAAAGCCAGGTATTCCGGTGATACATTGTACACCCCAGCCTTCCTAACCCATGACTTGCTAATCCTTTCACCATGATCATGACCCCGTATCACAAAGTGTATCACAAAGTTTACTCACGAAAGGGTCTAGGTGGTCAGCTGAACGTCCAGTAGGGAGTCAGGAACTGCAGCATAAGACGCTGTGCCCTCGCCTTGGAAACTGAAGCGTGATGGGAACTTTATTTGGCACACTGGAATGTCGACACGCGACTTCAAGGTTACCTGATGGACAGTGTAGTGGGCCTATCTTTTCTTCATTGCAGAATTGCCTTTCTGAGGTCAAGTGGTTCCCCCCCCCCAACCCCGTGAGGCACACGTGGCCTTTCACTCCTGCCAGGTGCTCATCCCTCAGCAATCGTCGGTGAGCAGCCAAACATATAGGAGGACTGGCCCAAGCTAAGGTACCGTTTTGTTCGTCACACAGATAGGCAGGCAACAGGTTCCAGGCAGCGTTTGTCAAAGCGGTACTTTAAGTGTAGGAAGCATTTCTGGTGTCTTAGGACAAACAGTTCTGCACTGGGATCCAAGATGTACACGAGGGACTGCCCGTCGCTTCTAGGAGCTGAGAGCAGTGTTCGGCTGAGGACAACCATATGCCGAAAGAAGGGCAGTAAAGGCCTTCTTTTGCTAAACATCTAGCATGTGGTAAGTGAAACAAGTCAAGTATCTCCGTTCTAACGCACCTTGGGAGTACAACTAGAGAAAGACAGAGCAGGGTGAATGCTCTGTGTGGTCCCTTTTGAAAGTAAGGCTGCGAGTGAAACTTTAATTTCCTCATCGGGATTTACAGAGCCGCGGGCTCAATTCTCCCCAAGAAACACTGTTGCTGCACCGCTTCTCTTCGTACACACTTGCCCTCGTGATGACGTGAGTTTCTAGGCAAGAAACTTGGAGGTTGCCATCCCTTGGTAGGTGGTCAAACTTCAGTAGTCTTCAGGAATGGGCCCCACCACATGGGGGCCTTCTAGCCTCAAGCTAACGTCCAGGTGTTCTCATGACAGACTTAGGGAAGCAACAGATTGCATAGAGCTTAGTCCCTGTGGTTCTTGAACTCTAGGAAACATATCAGCTCTCTTTTGGACTCGCGGGTCAGCGCTATATTCCGAAATGTACTGAGAAAGGACTGCCTGTGTCCTTCGGGGAGCCGTGAACCATCTACCGTCAGGAACAGCTAGATGCCGACTACGGGCAGGGAAGGGCTTCGTTGTGTAGACATCTGGGTTGCGATAGCTTGAAAGCAACCCACTTATCAACGTTCCATGCCTTCCTTCATGCAAAGGGTGTCTGCGCTCTGGAGGAACCCTGAGCTGCACTGGAAAATACAATTAGCCTACCACTGCTCCTGGGAGCTGCTCCATGACCGTCTGGACTACCATCAAGCGGCAACTACACTTTAAGTCCGGCTTCAAAACCTACAGGGTTTTCCCGAACTGGTAGATATCTAGAGAAGTACTGTCACCTAGGCCTAACTAAGCCCTCACCTTGATATCCTTACACCACAGTCAGGACTCCCAGCATGGCAATGGTGACTAGTGTCACGAGCCACTGTGTCCACGGGATGTACAAGAGAGAGTCCAAAAAAAAAAATGCGACTTGTTAATACGCCTGCGTTGTCCTGCTGGAAAATGAGGCTTCCCTGGGAAAGTGTTGATTTTCCTCAGTTGTCAAAGTAGAGAAGTTTGCGGCCTCAGGGTTACCTGGTAACGACTGGGTTGTTGCCCATCTTCGCTTTGCTGCACAGGTCGTTCTTTGGGAGGACTAGTTATCTTCCATGAAAGAACACTTGGCTTTCAATTCCTGCCACGTCCTCATCCCTCAAAAATCGTTCGTGAGTACGCCCACAACCCCGGACGACTCGCCTCAAGCCAACGTTCTACTTCTCTCATCACAGACATAGGCGGGCCGCAAGCTCACGGCAGCATTTGTCAAAGCGGTGCTTTAAATCTAGGAAGCGTTTCTGGTGTCTTAGGACACGGGTGTCTGCACTAGGATCCAAGATATAAACGACGGACTGCCCGTCCTTTCTGGGCCTTGTGAGCAATGCTCAGTTGAGGGCAAGTATCGGCTGAAAGAAGGGCTGTGACGGGCGTCTTTTGTTAAAATGCTAGGATGCGGCAAGTTGAAACGACTGTAGTATCTCCGTGCTATGCGCACCTTGGACGTGCCATGGAGAGACGGAAACAACAGGGTGAATGCTCCGCGGTCCATTTAGAAACTAAGGCTTGAAGGGAAACTTTATTTTCCTCATTGGGATTTAGAGAGCTGCGGGCTCAGTTCTCCCTGGGAAACAGTGTTTGTTGCACAGTTGCCTTTGTGATGACAAGTGAGTTTCCTGGAAGGAAATTGGATGTTGCCTGTTTCCTCGGTAAGTGCTCCTACTTCGGTGTGTCCTCAGGGAAGGGGGAGAACCAACACGGGGCCTCTGGCCTTAAGCTAATGTTCAGGTTTTCTCATGAACGAGGTAGGCATAGCACAGACGCCATGCAGCCTAAGTCCTGTGTTTTCTTGAACCCTAGGAAGAATATCAGGTCTCTCCTGAGTTGCCGGTCTGCAATAGGATCTGAAACGGACTAAAAGGGCCTCCTGTGTCTTCAGGGAGTTGTGAGCAATGCACCGCTGGCAGGAGCTAGATGCCGAGTCATGGCAGTGAAGGGCTTCGTCGGAGAACACCTAGGTTGGGAATAGCTTAGAAACAGCCAGCTATCAGCGTTCTGTTCATTCCTTCATGCGAACGTGTCTGCTTTTCTGCCGAACCTAGAGCACACAAAACGTACAGTGATTCGACCCCCGCCTTCAGGGAACTCGCACGTGAATGGATTTAGCCCAGGCGGGCCACATGGACATTCAGTGTAGCCTGAAAAATTTCAGGCTCTCCCTTGAAAGCCAGGTATTCCGGTGATACATTGTACACCCCAGCCTTCCTAACCCATGACTTGCTAATCCTTTCACCATGATCATGACCCCGTATCACAAAGTGTATCACAAAGTTTACTCACGAAAGGGTCTAGGTGGTCAGCTGAACGTCCAGTAGGGAGTCAGGAACTGCAGCATAAGACGCTGTGCCCTCGCCTTGGAAACTGAAGCGTGATGGGAACTTTATTTAGGCACACTGGAATGTCGACACGCGACTTCAAGGTTACCTGATGGACAGTGTAGTGGCCTATCTTTTCTTCATTGCAGAATTGCCTTTCTGAGGACAAGTGGTTCCCCCCCCCCCCAACCCCGTGAGGCACACGTGGCCTTTCACTCCCTGCTAGGTGCTCATCCCTCAGCAATCGTCGGTGAGCAAGCCAAACATATAGGAGGACTGGCCCCAAGCTAAGGTACCGTTTTGTTCGTCACACAGATAGGCAGGCAACAGGTTCCAGGCAGCGTTTGTCAAAGCGGTACTTTAAGTGTAGGAAGCATTTCTGGTGTCTTAGGACAAACAGGTCTGCACTGGGATCCAAGATGTACACGAGGGAACTCGCCCGTCGCTTCTAGGAGCTGAGAGCAGTGTTCGGCTGAGGACAACCATATGCCGAAAGAAGGGCAGTAAAGGCCTTCTTTTGCTAAACATCTAGCATGTGGTAAGTGAAACAACTCCAGTATCTCCGTTCTAACGCACCTTGGGAGTACAAACTAGAGAAAGACAGAGCAGGGTGAATGCTCTGTGTGGTCCCTTTTGAAAGTAAGGCTGCGAGTGAAACTTTATTTTCCTCATCGGGATTTACAGAGCCGCGGGCTCAATTCTCCCCAAGAAACACTGTTGCTGCACAGCTTCTCTTCTTAACACAATTGCCCTCGTGATGACGTGAGTTTCTAGGCAAGAAACTTGGAGGTTGCCATCCCTTGGTAGGTGGTCAAACTTCAGTAGTCTTCAGGAATGGGCCCACCACATGGGGCCTCTAGCCTCAAGCTAACGTCCAGGTGTTCTCATGACAGACTTAGGGAAGCAACAGATTGCATAGAGCCTTAGTCCCTGTGGTTCTTGAACTCTAGGAAACATATCAGCTACTCTTTTGGACTCGCGGGTCAGCGCTAGATTCCGAAATGTACTGAGAAAGGACTGCCTGTGTCCTTCGGGAGCCGTGAACCATCTACCGTCAGGAACAGCTAGATGCCGACTACGGGCAGGGAAGGGCTTCGTTGTGTAGACATCTGGGTTGCGATAGCTTGAAAGCAACCCACTTATCAACGTTCCATGCCTTCCTTCATGCAAAGGGTGTCTGCGCTCTGGAGGAACCCTGAGCTGCACTGGAAAATACAATTAGCCTACCACTGCTCCTGGGAGCTGCTCCATGACGTCTGACTACCTCAAGCGGCAACTACACTTTAAGTCCGGCTTCAAAACCTACAGGGTTTTCCCGAACTGGTAGATAGTCTAGAGAAGTACTGTCACCTAGGCCTAACTAAGCCCTCACCTTGATATCCTTACACCACAGTCAGGACTCCCAGCATGGCAATGGTGACTAGTGTCACGAGCCACTGTGTCCACGGGATGTACAAGAGAGAGTCCGATGCGACTTGTTAATACGCTGCTTTGTCCTGCTGGAAAATGAGGCTTCCTGGGAAAGTTGATTTTCCTCATTGCAAAGTAGAGAGTTTGCGGCCTCAGGGTTACCTGGTAAACACTGTTGTTGCCCATCTTCTCTTTGCTGCACAGTCGTCTTTGGGAGGACTAGTTATCTTCCATGAAAGAACACTTGGCTTTCAATTCCTGCCACGTCCTCATCCCTCAAAAATCGTTCGTGAGTACGCCCACAACCCCGGACGACTCGCCTCAAGCCAACGTTCTACTTCTCTCATCACAGACATAGGCGGGCCGCAAGCTCACGGCAGCATTTGTCAAAGCGGTGCTTTAAATCTAGGAAGCGTTTCTGGTGTCTTAGGACACGGGTGTCTGCACTAGGATCCAAGATATAAACGACGGACTGCCCGTCCTTTCTGGGCCTTGTGAGCAATGCTCAGTTGAGGGCAAGTATAGGCCGAAAGAAGGGCTGTGAAGGGCGTCTTTTGTTAAAATGCTAGGATGCGGCAAGTTGAAACGACTGTAGTATCTCCGTGCTATGCGCACCTTGGACGTGCCATGGAGAGACGGAAACAACAGGGTGAATGCTCCGCGGTCCATTTAGAAACTAAGGCTTGAAGGGAAACTTTATTTTCCTCATTGGGATTTAGAGAGCTGCGGGCTCAGTTCTCCCTGGGAAACAGTGTTGTTGCACAGTTGCCTTTGTGATGACAAGTGAGTTTCCTGGAAGGAAATTGGATGTTGCTGTTCCTCGGTAAGTGCTCCTACTTCGGTTGTCCTCAGGGAAGGGGAGAACCACACGGGGCCTCTGGCCTTAAGCTAATGTTCAGGTTTTCTCATGAACGAGGTAGGCATGCAACAGACGCCATGCAGCCTAAGTCCCTGTGTTTCTTGAACCCTAGGAAGAATATCAGGTCTCTCCTGAGTTGCCGGTCTGCAATAGGATCTGAAACGGACTAAAAGGGCCTCCTGTGTCTTCAGGGAGTTGTGAGCAATGCACCGCTGGCAGGAGCTAGATGCCGAGTCATGGGCAGTGAAGGGCTTCGTCGGAGAAACACCTAGGTTGGGATAGCTTAGAAACAGCCAGCTATCAGCGTTCTGTTCATTCCTTCATGCGAAACGTGTCTGCTTTTCTGCCGAACCTAGAGCACACAAAACGTACAGTGATTCGACCCCGCCTTCAGGGAACTCGCACGTGATGGAATTTAGCCCAGGCGGCCACAGGACATTCAGTGTAGCCTGAAAAATTTCAGGCTCTCCCTTGAAAGCCAGGTATTCCGGTGATACATTGTACACCCCAGCCTTCCTAACCCATGACTTGCTAATCCTTTCACCATGATCATGACCCCGTATCACAAAGTGTATCACAAAGTTTACTCACGAAAGGGTCTAGGTGGTCAGCTGAACGTCCAGTAGGGAGTCAGGAACTGCAGCATAAGACGCTGTGCCCTCGCCTTGGAAACTGAAGCGTGATGGGAACTTTATTTGGCACACTGGAATGTCGACACGCGACTTCAAGGTTACCTGATGGACAGTGTAGTGGCCTATCTTTTCTTCATTGCAGAATTGCCTTTCTGAGGACAAGTGGTTCCCCCCCCCCAACCCCGTGAGGCACACGTGGCCTTTCACTCCCTGCCAGGTGCTCATCCCTCAGCAATCGTCGGTGAGCAAGCCAAACATATAGGAGGACTGGCCCCAAGCTAAGGTACCGTTTTGTTCGTCACACAGATAGGCAGGCAACAGGTTCCAGGCAGCGTTTGTCAAAGCGGTACTTTAAGTGTAGGAAGCATTTCTGGTGTCTTAGGACAAACAGGTCTGCACTGGGATCCAAGATGTACACGAGGGACTGCCCGTCGCTTCTAGGAGCTGAGAGCAGTGTTCGGCTGAGGACAACCATATGCCGAAAGAAGGGCAGTAAAGGCCTTCTTTTGCTAAACATCTAGCATGTGGTAAGTGAAACAACTCAAGTATCTCCGTTCTAACGCACCTTGGGAGTACAAACTAGAGAAAGACAGAGCAGGGTGAATGCTCTGTGTGGTCCCTTTTGAAAGTAAGGCTGCGAGTGAAACTTTATTTTCCTCATCGGGATTTACAGAGCCGCGGGCTCAATTCTCCCCAAGAAACACTGTTGCTGCACAGCTTCTCTTCGTAACACAATTGCCCTCGTGATGACGTGAGTTTCTAGGCAAGAAACTTGGAGGTTGCCATCCCTTGGTAGGTGGTCAAACTTCAGTAGTCTTCAGGAATGGGCCCACCACATGGGGCCTCTAGCCTCAAGCTAACGTCCAGGTGTTCTCATGACAGACTTAGGGAAGCAACAGATTGCATAGAGCCTTAGTCCCTGTGGTTCTTGAACTCTAGGAAACATATCAGCTCTCTTTTGGACTCGCGGGTCAGCGCTAGATTCCGAAATGTACTGAGAAAGGACTGCCTGTGTCTTCGGGGAGCCGTGAACCATCTACCGTCAGGAACAGCTAGATGCCGACTACGGGCAGGGAAGGGCTTCGTTGTGTAGACATCTGGGTTGCGATAGCTTGAAAGCAACCCACTTATCAACGTTCCATGCCTTCCTTCATGCAAAGGGTGTCTGCGCTCTGGAGGAACCCTGAGCTGCACTGGAAAATACAATTAGCCTACCACTGCTCCTGGGAGCTGCTCCATGACGTCTGACTACCTCAAGCGGCAACTACACTTTAAGTCCGGCTTCAAAACCTACAGGGTTTTCCCGAACTGGTAGATAGTCTAGAGAAGTACTGTCACCTAGGCCTAACTAAGCCCTCACCTTGATATCCTTACACCACAGTCAGGACTCCCAGCATGGCAATGGTGACTAGTGTCACGAGCCACTGTGTCCACGGGATGTACAAGAGAGAGTCCGATGCGACTTGTTAATACGCTGCTTTGTCCTGCTGGAAAATGAGGCTTCCTGGGAAAGTTGATTTTCCTCATTGCAAAGTAGAGAGTTTGCGGCCTCAGGGTTACCTGGTAAACACTGTTGTTGCCCATCTTCTCTTTGCTGCACAGTCGTCTTTGGGAGGACTAGTTATCTTCCATGAAAGAACACTTGGCTTTCAATTCCTGCCACGTCCTCATCCCTCAAAAATCGTTCGTGAGTACGCCCACAACCCCGGACGACTCGCCTCAGGCCAACGTTCTACTTCTCTCATCACAGACATAGGCGGGCCGCAAGCTCACGGCAGCATTTGTCAAAGCGGTGCTTTAAATCTAGGAAGCGTTTCTGGTGTCTTAGGACACGGGTGTCTGCACTAGGATCCAAGATATAAACGACGGACTGCCCGTCCTTTCTGGGCCTTGTGAGCAATGCTCAGTTGAGGGCAAGTATAGGCCGAAAGAAGGGCTGTGAAGGGCGTCTTTTGTTAAAATGCTAGGATGCGGCAAGTTGAAACGACTGTAGTATCTCCGTGCTATGCGCACCTTGGACGTGCCATGGAGAGACGGAAACAACAGGGTGAATGCTCCGCGGTCCATTTTAGAAACTCAGGCTTGAAGGGAAACTTTATTTTCCTCATTGGGATTTAGAGAGCTGCGGGCTCAGTTCTCCCTGGGAAACAGTGTTGTTGCACAGTTGCCTTTGTGATGACAAGTGAGTTTCCTGGAAGGAAATTGGATGTTGCCTGTTCCTCGGTAAGTGCTCCTACTTCGGTTGTCCTCAGGGAAGGGGAGAACCACACGGGGCCTCTGGCCTTAAGCTAATGTTCAGGTTTTCTCATGAACGAGGTAGGCATGCAACAGACGCCATGCAGCCTAAGTCCCTGTGTTTCTTGAACCCTAGGAAGAATATCAGGTCTCTCCTGAGTTGCCGGTCTGCAATAGGATCTGAAACGGACTAAAAGGGCCTCCTGTGTCTTCAGGGAGTTGTGAGCAATGCACCGCTGGCAGGAGCTAGATGCCGAGTCATGGGCAGTGAAGGGCTTCGTCGGAGAAACACCTAGGTTGGGATAGCTTAGAAACAGCCAGCTATCAGCGTTCTGTTCATTCCTTCATGCGAAACGTGTCTGCTTTTCTGCCGAACCTAGAGCACACAAAACGTACAGTGATTCGACCCCGCCTTCAGGGAACTCGCACGTGATGGAATTTAGCCCAGGCGGCCACAGGACATTCAGTGTAGCCTGAAAAATTTCAGGCTCTCCCTTGAAAGCCAGGTATTCCGGTGATACATTGTACACCCCAGCCTTCCTAACCCATGACTTGCTAATCCTTTCACCATGATCATGACCCCGTATCACAAAGTGTATCACAAAGTTTACTCACGAAAGGGTCTAGGTGGTCAGCTGAACGTCCAGTAGGGAGTCAGGAACTGCAGCATAAGACGCTGTGCCCTCGCCTTGGAAACTGAAGCGTGATGGGAACTTTATTTGGCACACTGGAATGTCGACACGCGACTTCAAGGTTACCTGATGGACAGTGTAGTGGCCTATCTTTTCTTCATTGCAGAATTGCCTTTCTGAGGACAAGTGGTTTCCCCCCCCCCAACCCCGTGAGGCACACGTGGCCTTTCACTCCCTGCCAGGTGCTCATCCCTCAGCAATCGTCGGTGAGCAAGCCAAACATATAGGAGGACTGGCCCCAAGCTAAGGTACCGTTTTGTTCGTCACACAGATAGGCAGGCAACAGGTTCCAGGCAGCGTTTGTCAAAGCGGTACTTTAAGTGTAGGAAGCATTTCTGGTGTCTTAGGACAAACAGGTCTGCACTGGGATCCAAGATGTACACGAGGGACTGCCCGTCGCTTCTAGGAGCTGAGAGCAGTGTTCGGCTGAGGACAACCATATGCCGAAAGAAGGGCAGTAAAGGCCTTCTTTTGCTAAACATCTAGCATGTGGTAAGTGAAACAACTCAAGTATCTCCGTTCTAACGCACCTTGGGAGTACAAACTAGAGAAAGACAGAGCAGGGTGAATGCTCTGTGTGGTCCCTTTTGAAAGTAAGGCTGCGAGTGAAACTTTATTTTCCTCATCGGGATTTACAGAGCCGCGGGCTCAATTCTCCCCAAGAAACACTGTTGCTGCACAGCTTCTCTTCGTAACACAATTGCCCTCGTGATGACGTGAGTTTCTAGGCAAGAAACTTGGAGGTTGCCATCCCTTGGTAGGTGGTCAAACTTCAGTAGTCTTCAGGAATGGGCCCACCACATGGGGCCTCTAGCCTCAAGCTAACGTCCAGGTGTTCTCATGACAGACTTAGGGAAGCAACAGATTGCATAGAGCCTTAGTCCCTGTGGTTCTTGAACTCTAGGAAACATATCAGCTCTCTTTTGGACTCGCGGGTCAGCGCTAGATTCCGAAATGTACTGAGAAAGGACTGCCTGTGTCTTCGGGGAGCCGTGAACCATCTACCGTCAGGAACAGCTAGATGCCGACTACGGGCAGGGAAGGGCTTCGTTGTGTAGACATCTGGGTTGCGATAGCTTGAAAGCAACCCACTTATCAACGTTCCATGCCTTCCTTCATGCAAAGGGTGTCTGCGCTCTGGAGGAACCCTGAGCTGCACTGGAAAATACAATTAGCCTACCACTGCTCCTGGGAGCTGCTCCATGACGTCTGACTACCTCAAGCGGCAACTACACTTTAAGTCCGGCTTCAAAACCTACAGGGTTTTCCCGAACTGGTAGATAGTCTAGAGAAGTACTGTCACCTAGGCCTAACTAAGCCCTCACCTTGATATCCTTACACCACAGTCAGGACTCCCAGCATGGCAATGGTGACTAGTGTCACGAGCCACTGTGTCCACGGGATGTACAAGAGAGAGTCCGATGCGACTTGTTAATACGCTGCTTTGTCCTGCTGGAAAATGAGGCTTCCTGGGAAAGTTGATTTTCCTCATTGCAAAGTAGAGAGTTTGCGGCCTCAGGGTTACCTGGTAAACACTGTTGTTGCCCATCTTCTCTTTGCTGCACAGTCGTCTTTGGGAGGACTAGTTATCTTCCATGAAAGAACACTTGGCTTTCAATTCCTGCCACGTCCTCATCCCTCAAAAATCGTTCGTGAGTACGCCCACAACCCCGGACGACTCGCCTCAAGCCAACGTTCTACTTCTCTCATCACAGACATAGGCGGGCCGCAAGCTCACGGCAGCATTTGTCAAAGCGGTGCTTTAAATCTAGGAAGCGCTTCTGGTGTCTTAGGACACGGGTGTCTGCACTAGGATCCAAGATATAAACGACGGACTGCCCGTCCTTTCTGGGCCTTGTGAGCAATGCTCAGTTGAGGGCAAGTATAGGCTGAAAGAAGGGCTGTGACGGGCGTCTTTTGTTAAAATGCTAGGATGCGGCAAGTTGAAACGACTGTAGTATCTCCGTGCTATGCGCACCTTGGACGTGCCATGGAGAGACGGAAACAACAGGGTGAATGCTCCGCGGTCCATTTAGAAACTAAGGCTTGAAGGGAAACTTTATTTTCCTCATTGGGATTTAGAGAGCTGCGGGCTCAGTTCTCCCTGGGAAACAGTGTTGTTGCACAGTTGCCTTTGTGATGACAAGTGAGTTTCCTGGAAGGAAATTGGATGTTGCCGTTCCTCGGTAAGTGCTCCTACTTCGGTTGTCCTCAGGGAAGGGGAGAACCACACGGGGCCTCTGGCCTTAAGCTAATGTTCAGGTTTTCTCATGAACGAGGTAGGCATGCAACAGACGCCATGCAGCCTAAGTCCCTGTGTTTCTTGAACCCTAGGAAGAATATCAGGTCTCTCCTGAGTTGCCGGTCTGCAATAGGATCTGAAACGGACTAAAAGGGCCTCCTGTGTCTTCAGGGAGTTGTGAGCAATGCACCGCTGGCAGGAGCTAGATGCCGAGTCATGGGCAGTGAAGGGCTTCGTCGGAGAAACACCTAGGTTGGGATAGCTTAGAAACAGCCAGCTATCAGCGTTCTGTTCATTCCTTCATGCGAAACGTGTCTGCTTTTCTGCCGAACCTAGAGCACACAAAACGTACAGTGATTCGACCCCGCCTTCAGGGAACTCGCACGTGATGGAATTTAGCCCAGGCGGCCACAGGACATTCAGTGTAGCCTGAAAAATTTCAGGCTCTCCCTTGAAAGCCAGGTATTCCGGTGATACATTGTACACCCCAGCCTTCCTAACCCATGACTTGCTAATCCTTTCACCATGATCATGACCCCGTATCACAAAGTGTATCACAAAGTTTACTCACGAAAGGGTCTAGGTGGTCAGCTGAACGTCCAGTAGGGAGTCAGGAACTGCAGCATAAGACGCTGTGCCCTCGCCTTGGAAACTGAAGCGTGATGGGAACTTTATTTGGCACACTGGAATGTCGACACGCGACTTCAAGGTTACCTGATGGACAGTGTAGTGGCCTATCTTTTCTTCATTGCAGAATTGCCTTTCTGAGGACAAGTGGTTCCCCCCCCCCCCAACCCCGTGAGGCACACGTGGCCTTTCACTCCCTGCCAGGTGCTCATCCCTCAGCAATCGTCGGTGAGCAAGCCAAACATATAGGAGGACTGGCCCCAAGCTAAGGTACCGTTTTGTTCGTCACACAGATAGGCAGGCAACAGGTTCCAGGCAGCGTTTGTCAAAGCGGTACTTTAAGTGTAGGAAGCATTTCTGGTGTCTTAGGACAAACAGGTCTGCACTGGGATCCAAGATGTACACGAGGGACTGCCCGTCGCTTCTAGGAGCTGAGAGCAGTGTTCGGCTGAGGACAACCATATGCCGAAAGAAGGGCAGTAAAGGCCTTCTTTTGCTAAACAACTAGCATGTGGTAAGTGAAACAACTCCAGTATCTCCGTTCTAACGCACCTTGGGAGTACAAACTAGAGAAAGACAGAGCAGGGTGAATGCTCTGTGTGGTCCCTTTTGAAAGTAAGGCTGCGAGTGAAACTTTATTTTCCTCATCGGGATTTACAGAGCCGCGGGCTCAATTCTCCCCAAGAAACACTGTTGCTGCACAGCTTCTCTTCTTAACACAATTGCCCTCGTGATGACGTGAGTTTCTAGGCAAGAAACTTGGAGGTTGCCATCCCTTGGTAGGTGGTCAAACTTCAGTAGTCTTCAGGAATGGGCCCACCACATGGGGCCTCTAGCCTCAAGCTAACGTCCAGGTGTTCTCATGACAGACTTAGGGAAGCAACAGATTGCATAGAGCCTTAGTCCCTGTGGTTCTTGAACTCTAGGAAACATATCAGCTCTCTTTTGGACTCGCGGGTCAGCGCTAGATTCCGAAATGTACTGAGAAAGGACTGCCTGTGTCTTCGGGGAGCCGTGAACCATCTACCGTCAGGAACAGCTAGATGCCGACTACGGGCAGGGAAGGGCTTCGTTGTGTAGACATCTGGGTTGCGATAGCTTGAAAGCAACCCACTTATCAACGTTCCATGCCTTCCTTCATGCAAAGGGTGTCTGCGCTCTGGAGGAACCCTGAGCTGCACTGGAAAATACAATTAGCCTACCACTGCTCCTGGGAGCTGCTCCATGACGTCTGACTACCTCAAGCGGCAACTACACTTTAAGTCCGGCTTCAAAACCTACAGGGTTTTCCCGAACTGGTAGATAGTCTAGAGAAGTACTGTCACCTAGGCCTAACTAAGCCCTCACCTTGATATCCTTACACCACAGTCAGGACTCCCAGCATGGCAATGGTGACTAGTGTCACGAGCCACTGTGTCCACGGGATGTACAAGAGAGAGTCCGATGCGACTTGTTAATACGCTGCTTTGTCCTGCTGGAAAATGAGGCTTCCTGGGAAAGTTGATTTTCCTCATTGCAAAGTAGAGAGTTTGCGGCCTCAGGGTTACCTGGTAAACACTGTTGTTGCCCATCTTCTCTTTGCTGCACAGTCGTCTTTGGGAGGACTAGTTATCTTCCATGAAAGAACACTTGGCTTTCAATTCCTGCCACGTCCTCATCCCTCAAAAATCGTTCGTGAGTACGCCCACAACCCCGGACGACTCGCCTCAAGCCAACGTTCTACTTCTCTCATCACAGACATAGGCGGGCCGCAAGCTCACGGCAGCATTTGTCAAAGCGGTGCTTTAAATCTAGGAAGCGTTTCTGGTGTCTTAGGACACGGGTGTCTGCACTAGGATCCAAGATATAAACGACGGACTGCCCGTCCTTTCTGGGCCTTGTGAGCAATGCTCAGTTGAGGGCAAGTATAGGCTGAAAGAAGGGCTGTGAAGGGCGTCTTTTGTTAAAATGCTAGGATGCGGCAAGTTGAAACGACTGTAGTATCTCCGTGCTATGCGCACCTTGGACGTGCCATGGAGAGACGGAAACAACAGGGTGAATGCTCCGCGGTCCATTTAGAAACTAAGGCTTGAAGGGAAACTTTATTTTCCTCATTGGGATTTAGAGAGCTGCGGGCTCAGTTCTCCCTGGGAAACAGTGTTGTTGCACAGTTGCCTTTGTGATGACAAGTGAGTTTCCTGGAAGGAAATTGGATGTTGCCGTTCCTCGGTAAGTGCTCCTACTTCGGTTGTCCTCAGGGAAGGGGAGAACCACACGGGGCCTCTGGCCTTAAGCTAATGTTCAGGTTTTCTCATGAACGAGGTAGGCATGCAACAGACGCCATGCAGCCTAAGTCCCTGTGTTTCTTGAACCCTAGGAAGAATATCAGGTCTCTCCTGAGTTGCCGGTCTGCAATAGGATCTGAAACGGACTAAAAGGGCCTCCTGTGTCTTCAGGGAGTTGTGAGCAATGCACCGCTGGCAGGAGCTAGATGCCGAGTCATGGGCAGTGAAGGGCTTCGTCGGAGAAACACCTAGGTTGGGATAGCTTAGAAACAGCCAGCTATCAGCGTTCTGTTCATTCCTTCATGCGAAACGTGTCTGCTTTTCTGCCGAACCTAGAGCACACAAAACGTACAGTGATTCGACCCCGCCTTCAGGGAACTCGCACGTGATGGAATTTAGCCCAGGCGGCCACAGGACATTCAGTGTAGCCTGAAAAATTTCAGGCTCTCCCTTGAAAGCCAGGTATTCCGGTGATACATTGTACACCCCAGCCTTCCTAACCCATGACTTGCTAATCCTTTCACCATGATCATGACCCCGTATCACAAAGTGTATCACAAAGTTTACTCACGAAAGGGTCTAGGTGGTCAGCTGAACGTCCAGTAGGGAGTCAGGAACTGCAGCATAAGACGCTGTGCCCTCGCCTTGGAAACTGAAGCGTGATGGGAACTTTATTTGGCACACTGGAATGTCGACACGCGACTTCAAGGTTACCTGATGGACAGTGTAGTGGCCTATCTTTTCTTCATTGCAGAATTGCCTTTCTGAGGACAAGTGGTTTCCCCCCCCCCAACCCCGTGAGGCACACGTGGCCTTTCACTCCCTGCCAGGTGCTCATCCCTCAGCAATCGTCGGTGAGCAAGCCAAACATATAGGAGGACTGGCCCCAAGCTAAGGTACCGTTTTGTTCGTCACACAGATAGGCAGGCAACAGGTTCCAGGCAGCGTTTGTCAAAGCGGTACTTTAAGTGTAGGAAGCATTTCTGGTGTCTTAGGACAAACAGGTCTGCACTGGGATCCAAGATGTACACGAGGGACTGCCCGTCGCTTCTAGGAGCTGAGAGCAGTGTTCGGCTGAGGACAACCATATGCCGAAAGAAGGGCAGTAAAGGCCTTCTTTTGCTAAACAACTAGCATGTGGTAAGTGAAACAACTCCAGTATCTCCGTTCTAACGCACCTTGGGAGTACAAACTAGAGAAAGACAGAGCAGGGTGAATGCTCTGTGTGGTCCCTTTTGAAAGTAAGGCTGCGAGTGAAACTTTATTTTCCTCATCGGGATTTACAGAGCCGCGGGCTCAATTCTCCCCAAGAAACACTGTTGCTGCACAGCTTCTCTTCGTAACACAATTGCCCTCGTGATGACGTGAGTTTCTAGGCAAGAAACTTGGAGGTTGCCATCCCTTGGTAGGTGGTCAAACTTCAGTAGTCTTCAGGAATGGGCCCACCACATGGGGCCTCTAGCCTCAAGCTAACGTCCAGGTGTTCTCATGACAGACTTAGGGAAGCAACAGATTGCATAGAGCCTTAGTCCCTGTGGTTCTTGAACTCTAGGAAACATATCAGCTCTCTTTTGGACTCGCGGGTCAGCGCTAGATTCCGAAATGTACTGAGAAAGGACTGCCTGTGTCTTCGGGGAGCCGTGAACCATCTACCGTCAGGAACAGCTAGATGCCGACTACGGGCAGGGAAGGGCTTCGTTGTGTAGACATCTGGGTTGCGATAGCTTGAAAGCAACCCACTTATCAACGTTCCATGCCTTCCTTCATGCAAAGGGTGTCTGCGCTCTGGAGGAACCCTGAGCTGCACTGGAAAATACAATTAGCCTACCACTGCTCCTGGGAGCTGCCCCATGACGTCTGACTACCTCAAGCGGCAACTACACTTTAAGTCCGGCTTCAAAACCTACAGGGTTTTCCCGAACTGGTAGATAGTCTAGAGAAGTACTGTCACCTAGGCCTAACTAAGCCCTCACCTTGATATCCTTACACCACAGTCAGGACTCCCAGCATGGCAATGGTGACTAGTGTCACGAGCCACTGTGTCCACGGGATGTACAAGAGAGAGTCCGATGCGACTTGTTAATACGCTGCTTTGTCCTGCTGGAAAATGAGGCTTCCTGGGAAAGTTGATTTTCCTCATTGCAAAGTAGAGAGTTTGCGGCCTCAGGGTTACCTGGTAAACACTGTTGTTGCCCATCTTCTCTTTGCTGCACAGTCGTCTTTGGGAGGACTAGTTATCTTCCATGAAAGAACACTTGGCTTTCAATTCCTGCCACGTCCTCATCCCTCAAAAATCGTTCGTGAGTACGCCCACAACCCCGGACGACTCGCCTCAAGCCAACGTTCTACTTCTCTCATCACAGACATAGGCGGGCCGCAAGCTCACGGCAGCATTTGTCAAAGCGGTGCTTTAAATCTAGGAAGCGTTTCTGGTGTCTTAGGACACGGGTGTCTGTACTAGGATCCAAGATATAAACGACGGACTGCCCGTCCTTTCTGGGCCTTGCGAGCAATGCTCAGTTGAGGGCAAGTATAGGCCGAAAGAAGGGCTGTGAAGGGCGTCTTTTGTTAAAATGCTAGGATGCGGCAAGTTGAAACGACTGTAGTATCTCCGTGCTATGCGCACCTTGGACGTGCCATGGAGAGACGGAAACAACAGGGTGAATGCTCCGCGGTCCATTTAGAAACTAAGGCTTGAAGGGAAACTTTATTTTCCTCATTGGGATTTAGAGAGCTGCGGGCTCAGTTCTCCCTGGGAAACAGTGTTGTTGCACAGTTGCCTTTGTGATGACAAGTGAGTTTCCTGGAAGGAAATTGGATGTTGCTGTTCCTCGGTAAGTGCTCCTACTTCGGTTGTCCTCAGGGAAGGGGAGAACCACACGGGGCCTCTGGCCTTAAGCTAATGTTCAGGTTTTCTCATGAACGAGGTAGGCATGCAACAGACGCCATGCAGCCTAAGTCCCTGTGTTTCTTGAACCCTAGGAAGAATATCAGGTCTCTCCTGAGTTGCCGGTCTGCAATAGGATCTGAAACGGACTAAAAGGGCCTCCTGTGTCTTCAGGGAGTTGTGAGCAATGCACCGCTGGCAGGAGCTAGATGCCGAGTCATGGGCAGTGAAGGGCTTCGTCGGAGAAACACCTAGGTTGGGATAGCTTAGAAACAGCCAGCTATCAGCGTTCTGTTCATTCCTTCATGCGAAACGTGTCTGCTTTTCTGCCGAACCTAGAGCACACAAAACGTACAGTGATTCGACCCCGCCTTCAGGGAACTCGCACGTGATGGAATTTAGCCCAGGCGGCCACAGGACATTCAGTGTAGCCTGAAAAATTTCAGGCTCTCCCTTGAAAGCCAGGTATTCCGGTGATACATTGTACACCCCAGCCTTCCTAACCCATGACTTGCTAATCCTTTCACCATGATCATGACCCCGTATCACAAAGTGTATCACAAAGTTTACTCACGAAAGGGTCTAGGTGGTCAGCTGAACGTCCAGTAGGGAGTCAGGAACTGCAGCATAAGACGCTGTGCCCTCGCCTTGGAAACTGAAGCGTGATGGGAACTTTATTTGGCACACTGGAATGTCGACACGCGACTTCAAGGTTACCTGATGGACAGTGTAGTGGCCTATCTTTTCTTCATTGCAGAATTGCCTTTCTGAGGACAAGTGGTTTCCCCCCCCCCCAACCCCGTGAGGCACACGTGGCCTTTCACTCCCTGCTAGGTGCTCATCCCTCAGCAATCGTCGGTGAGCAAGCCAAACATATAGGAGGACTGGCCCCAAGCTAAGGTACCGTTTTGTTCGTCACACAGATAGGCAGGCAACAGGTTCCAGGCAGCGTTTGTCAAAGCGGTACTTTAAGTGTAGGAAGCATTTCTGGTGTCTTAGGACAAACAGGTCTGCACTGGGATCCAAGATGTACACGAGGGACTGCCCGTCGCTTCTAGGAGCTGAGAGCAGTGTTCGGCTGAGGACAACCATATGCCGAAAGAAGGGCAGTAAAGGCCTTCTTTTGCTAAACATCTAGCATGTGGTAAGTGAAACAACTCCAGTATCTCCGTTCTAACGCACCTTGGGAGTACAAACTAGAGAAAGACAGAGCAGGGTGAATGCTCTGTGTGGTCCCTTTTGAAAGTAAGGCTGCGAGTGAAACTTTATTTTCCTCATCGGGATTTACAGAGCCGCGGGCTCAATTCTCCCCAAGAAACACTGTTGCTGCACAGCTTCTCTTCGTAACACAATTGCCCTCGTGATGACGTGAGTTTCTAGGCAAGAAACTTGGAGGTTGCCATCCCTTGGTAGGTGGTCAAACTTCAGTAGTCTTCAGGAATGGGCCCACCACATGGGGCCTCTAGCCTCAAGCTAACGTCCAGGTGTTCTCATGACAGACTTAGGGAAGCAACAGATTGCATAGAGCCTTAGTCCCTGTGGTTCTTGAACTCTAGGAAACATATCAGCTCTCTTTTGGACTCGCGGGTCAGCGCTAGATTCCGAAATGTACTGAGAAAGGACTGCCTGTGTCTTCGGGGAGCCGTGAACCATCTACCGTCAGGAACAGCTAGATGCCGACTACGGGCAGGGAAGGGCTTCGTTGTGTAGACATCTGGGTTGCGATAGCTTGAAAGCAACCCACTTATCAACGTTCCATGCCTTCCTTCATGCAAAGGGTGTCTGCGCTCTGGAGGAACCCTGAGCTGCACTGGAAAATACAATTAGCCTACCACTGCTCCTGGGAGCTGCTCCATGACGTCTGACTACCTCAAGCGGCAACTACACTTTAAGTCCGGCTTCAAAACCTACAGGGTTTTCCCGAACTGGTAGATAGTCTAGAGAAGTACTGTCACCTAGGCCTAACTAAGCCCTCACCTTGATATCCTTACACCACAGTCAGGACTCCCAGCATGGCAATGGTGACTAGTGTCACGAGCCACTGTGTCCACGGGATGTACAAGAGAGAGTCCGATGCGACTTGTTAATACGCTGCTTTGTCCTGCTGGAAAATGAGGCTTCCTGGGAAAGTTGATTTTCCTCATTGCAAAGTAGAGAGTTTGCGGCCTCAGGGTTACCTGGTAAACACTGTTGTTGCCCATCTTCTCTTTGCTGCACAGTCGTCTTTGGGAGGACTAGTTATCTTCCATGAAAGAACACTTGGCTTTCAATTCCTGCCACGTCCTCATCCCTCAAAAATCGTTCGTGAGTACGCCCACAACCCCGGACGACTCGCCTCAAGCCAACGTTCTACTTCTCTCATCACAGACATAGGCGGGCCGCAAGCTCACGGCAGCATTTGTCAAAGCGGTGCTTTAAATCTAGGAAGCGTTTCTGGTGTCTTAGGACACGGGTGTCTGCACTAGGATCCAAGATATAAACGACGGACTGCCCGTCCTTTCTGGGCCTTGTGAGCAATGCTCAGTTGAGGGCAAGTATAGGCTGAAAGAAGGGCTGTGAAGGGCGTCTTTTGTTAAAATGCTAGGATGCGGCAAGTTGAAACGACTGTAGTATCTCCGTGCTATGCGCACCTTGGACGTGCCATGGAGAGACGGAAACAACAGGGTGAATGCTCCGCGGTCCATTTTGAAACTAAGGCTTGAAGGGAAACTTTATTTTCCTCATTGGGATTTAGAGAGCTGCGGGCTCAGTTCTCCCTGGGAAACAGTGTTGTTGCACAGTTGCCTTTGTGATGACAAGTGAGTTTCCTGGAAGGAAATTGGATGTTGCTGTTCCTCGGTAAGTGCTCCTACTTCGGTTGTCCTCAGGGAAGGGGAGAACCACACGGGGCCTCTGGCCTTAAGCTAATGTTCAGGTTTTCTCATGAACGAGGTAGGCATGCAACAGACGCCATGCAGCCTAAGTCCCTGTGTTTCTTGAACCCTAGGAAGAATATCAGGTCTCTCCTGAGTTGCCGGTCTGCAATAGGATCTGAAACGGACTAAAAGGGCCTCCTGTGTCTTCAGGGAGTTGTGAGCAATGCACCGCTGGCAGGAGCTAGATGCCGAGTCATGGGCAGTGAAGGGCTTCGTCGGAGAAACACCTAGGTTGGGATAGCTTAGAAACAGCCAGCTATCAGCGTTCTGTTCATTCCTTCATGCGAAACGTGTCTGCTTTTCTGCCGAACCTAGAGCACACAAAACGTACAGTGATTCGACCCCGCCTTCAGGGAACTCGCACGTGATGGAATTTAGCCCAGGCGGCCACAGGACATTCAGTGTAGCCTGAAAAATTTCAGGCTCTCCCTTGAAAGCCAGGTATTCCGGTGATACATTGTACACCCCAGCCTTCCTAACCCATGACTTGCTAATCCTTTCACCATGATCATGACCCCGTATCACAAAGTGTATCACAAAGTTTACTCACGAAAGGGTCTAGGTGGTCAGCTGAACGTCCAGTAGGGAGTCAGGAACTGCAGCATAAGACGCTGTGCCCTCGCCTTGGAAACTGAAGCGTGATGGGAACTTTATTTGGCACACTGGAATGTCGACACGCGACTTCAAGGTTACCTGATGGACAGTGTAGTGGCCTATCTTTTCTTCATTGCAGAATTGCCTTTCTGAGGACAAGTGGTTTCCCCCCCCCCAACCCCGTGAGGCACACGTGGCCTTTCACTCCCTGCCAGGTGCTCATCCCTCAGCAATCGTCGGTGAGCAAGCCAAACATATAGGAGGACTGGCCCCAAGCTAAGGTACCGTTTTGTTCGTCACACAGATAGGCAGGCAACAGGTTCCAGGCAGCGTTTGTCAAAGCGGTACTTTAAGTGTAGGAAGCATTTCTGGTGTCTTAGGACAAACAGGTCTGCACTGGGATCCAAGATGTACACGAGGGACTGCCCGTCGCTTCTAGGAGCTGAGAGCAGTGTTCGGCTGAGGACAACCATATGCCGAAAGAAGGGCAGTAAAGGCCTTCTTTTGCTAAACATCTAGCATGTGGTAAGTGAAACAAGTCAAGTATCTCCGTTCTAACGCACCTTGGGAGTACAAACTAGAGAAAGACAGAGCAGGGTGAATGCTCTGTGTGGTCCCTTTTGAAAGTAAGGCTGCGAGTGAAACTTTATTTTCCTCATCGGGATTTACAGAGCCGCGGGCTCAATTCTCCCCAAGAAACACTGTTGCTGCACAGCTTCTCTTCGTAACACAATTGCCCTCGTGATGACGTGAGTTTCTAGGCAAGAAACTTGGAGGTTGCCATCCCTTGGTAGGTGGTCAAACTTCAGTAGTCTTCAGGAATGGGCCCACCACATGGGGCCTCTAGCCTCAAGCTAACGTCCAGGTGTTCTCATGACAGACTTAGGGAAGCAACAGATTGCATAGAGCCTTAGTCCCTGTGGTTCTTGAACTCTAGGAAACATATCAGCTCTCTTTTGGACTCGCGGGTCAGCGCTAGATTCCGAAATGTACTGAGAAAGGACTGCCTGTGTCTTCGGGGAGCCGTGAACCATCTACCGTCAGGAACAGCTAGATGCCGACTACGGGCAGGGAAGGGCTTCGTTGTGTAGACATCTGGGTTGCGATAGCTTGAAAGCAACCCACTTATCAACGTTCCATGCCTTCCTTCATGCAAAGGGTGTCTGCGCTCTGGAGGAACCCTGAGCTGCACTGGAAAATACAATTAGCCTACCACTGCTCCTGGGAGCTGCCCCATGACGTCTGACTACCTCAAGCGGCAACTACACTTTAAGTCCGGCTTCAAAACCTACAGGGTTTTCCCGAACTGGTAGATAGTCTAGAGAAGTACTGTCACCTAGGCCTAACTAAGCCCTCACCTTGATATCCTTACACCACAGTCAGGACTCCCAGCATGGCAATGGTGACTAGTGTCACGAGCCACTGTGTCCACGGGATGTACAAGAGAGAGTCCGATGCGACTTGTTAATACGCTGCTTTGTCCTGCTGGAAAATGAGGCTTCCTGGGAGTGTTGATTTTCCTCATTGCAAAGTAGAGAGTTTGCGGCCTCAGGGTTACCTGGTAAACACTGTTGTTGCCCATCTTCTCTTTGCTGCACAGTCGTCTTTGGGAGGACTAGTTATCTTCCATGAAAGAACACTTGGCTTTCAATTCCTGCCACGTCCTCATCCCTCAAAAATCGTTCGTGAGTACGCCCACAACCCCGGACGACTCGCCTCAAGCCAACGTTCTACTTCTCTCATCACAGACATAGGCGGGCCGCAAGCTCACGGCAGCATTTGTCAAAGCGGTGCTTTAAATCTAGGAAGCGTTTCTGGTGTCTTAGGACACGGGTGTCTGCACTAGGATCCAAGATATAAACGACGGACTGCCCGTCCTTTCTGGGCCTTGTGAGCAATGCTCAGTTGAGGGCAAGTATAGGCTGAAAGAAGGGCTGTGACGGGCGTCTTTTGTTAAAATGCTAGGATGCGGCAAGTTGAAACGACTGTAGTATCTCCGTGCTATGCGCACCTTGGACGTGCCATGGAGAGACGGAAACAACAGGGTGAATGCTCCGCGGTCCATTTAGAAACTAAGGCTTGAAGGGAAACTTTATTTTCCTCATTGGGATTTAGAGAGCTGCGGGCTCAGTTCTCCCTGGGAAACAGTGTTGTTGCACAGTTGCCTTTGTGATGACAAGTGAGTTTCCTGGAAGGAAATTGGATGTTGCCTGTTCCTCGGTAAGTGCTCCTACTTCGGTTGTCCTCAGGGAAGGGGAGAACCACACGGGGCCTCTGGCCTTAAGCTAATGTTCAGGTTTTCTCATGAACGAGGTAGGCATGCAACAGACGCCATGCAGCCTAAGTCCCTGTGTTTCTTGAACCCTAGGAAGAATATCAGGTCTCTCCTGAGTTGCCGGTCTGCAATAGGATCTGAAACGGACTAAAAGGGCCTCCTGTGTCTTCAGGGAGTTGTGAGCAATGCACCGCTGGCAGGAGCTAGATGCCGAGTCATGGGCAGTGAAGGGCTTCGTCGGAGAAACACCTAGGTTGGGATAGCTTAGAAACAGCCAGCTATCAGCGTTCTGTTCATTCCTTCATGCGAAACGTGTCTGCTTTTCTGCCGAACCTAGAGCACACAAAACGTACAGTGATTCGACCCCGCCTTCAGGGAACTCGCACGTGATGGAATTTAGCCCAGGCGGCCACAGGACATTCAGTGTAGCCTGAAAAATTTCAGGCTCTCCCTTGAAAGCCAGGTATTCCGGTGATACATTGTACACCCCAGCCTTCCTAACCCATGACTTGCTAATCCTTTCACCATGATCATGACCCCGTATCACAAAGTGTATCACAAAGTTTACTCACGAAAGGGTCTAGGTGGTCAGCTGAACGTCCAGTAGGGAGTCAGGAACTGCAGCATAAGACGCTGTGCCCTCGCCTTGGAAACTGAAGCGTGATGGGAACTTTATTTGGCACACTGGAATGTCGACACGCGACTTCAAGGTTACCTGATGGACAGTGTAGTGGCCTATCTTTTCTTCATTGCAGAATTGCCTTTCTGAGGACAAGTGGTTCCCCCCCCCCCAACCCCGTGAGGCACACGTGGCCTTTCACTCCCTGCCAGGTGCTCATCCCTCAGCAATCGTCGGTGAGCAAGCCAAACATATAGGAGGACTGGCCCCAAGCTAAGGTACCGTTTTGTTCGTCACACAGATAGGCAGGCAACAGGTTCCAGGCAGCGTTTGTCAAAGCGGTACTTTAAGTGTAGGAAGCATTTCTGGTGTCTTAGGACAAACAGGTCTGCACTGGGATCCAAGATGTACACGAGGGACTGCCCGTCGCTTCTAGGAGCTGAGAGCAGTGTTCGGCTGAGGACAACCATATGCCGAAAGAAGGGCAGTAAAGGCCTTCTTTTGCTAAACATCTAGCATGTGGTAAGTGAAACAACTCCAGTATCTCCGTTCTAACGCACCTTGGGAGTACAAACTAGAGAAAGACAGAGCAGGGTGAATGCTCTGTGTGGTCCCTTTTGAAAGTAAGGCTGCGAGTGAAACTTTATTTTCCTCATCGGGATTTACAGAGCCGCGGGCTCAATTCTCCCCAAGAAACACTGTTGCTGCACAGCTTCTCTTCGTAACACAATTGCCCTCGTGATGACGTGAGTTTCTAGGCAAGAAACTTGGAGGTTGCCATCCCTTGGTAGGTGGTTATCCTTCAGTAGTCTTCAGGAATGGGCCCACCACATGGGGCCTCTAGCCTCAAGCTAACGTCCAGGTGTTCTCATGACAGACTTAGGGAAGCAACAGATTGCATAGAGCCTTAGTCCCTGTGGTTCTTGAACTCTAGGAAACATATCAGCTCTCTTTTGGACTCGCGGGTCAGCGCTAGATTCCGAAATGTACTGAGAAAGGACTGCCTGTGTCTTCGGGGAGCCGTGAACCATCTACCGTCAGGAACAGCTAGATGCCGACTACGGGCAGGGAAGGGCTTCGTTGTGTAGACATCTGGGTTGCGATAGCTTGAAAGCAACCCACTTATCAACGTTCCATGCCTTCCTTCATGCAAAGGGTGTCTGCGCTCTGGAGGAACCCTGAGCTGCACTGGAAAATACAATTAGCCTACCACTGCTCCTGGGAGCTGCCCCATGACGTCTGACTACCTCAAGCGGCAACTACACTTTAAGTCCGGCTTCAAAACCTACAGGGTTTTCCCGAACTGGTAGATAGTCTAGAGAAGTACTGTCACCTAGGCCTAACTAAGCCCTCACCTTGATATCCTTACACCACAGTCAGGACTCCCAGCATGGCAATGGTGACTAGTGTCACGAGCCACTGTGTCCACGGGATGTACAAGAGAGAGTCCGATGCGACTTGTTAATACGCTGCTTTGTCCTGCTGGAAAATGAGGCTTCCTGGGAGTGTTGATTTTCCTCATTGCAAAGTAGAGAGTTTGCGGCCTCAGGGTTACCTGGTAAACACTGTTGTTGCCCATCTTCTCTTTGCTGCACAGTCGTCTTTGGGAGGACTAGTTATCTTCCATGAAAGAACACTTGGCTTTCAATTCCTGCCACGTCCTCATCCCTCAAAAATCGTTCGTGAGTACGCCCACAACCCCGGACGACTCGCCTCAAGCCAACGTTCTACTTCTCTCATCACAGACATAGGCGGGCCGCAAGCTCACGGCAGCATTTGTCAAAGCGGTGCTTTAAATCTAGGAAGCGTTTCTGGTGTCTTAGGACACGGGTGTCTGCACTAGGATCCAAGATATAAACGACGGACTGCCCGTCCTTTCTGGGCCTTGTGAGCAATGCTCAGTTGAGGGCAAGTATAGGCCGAAAGAAGGGCTGTGAAGGGCGTCTTTTGTTAAAATGCTAGGATGCGGCAAGTTGAAACGACTGTAGTATCTCCGTGCTATGCGCACCTTGGACGTGCCATGGAGAGACGGAAACAACAGGGTGAATGCTCCGCGGTCCATTTAGAAACTAAGGCTTGAAGGGAAACTTTATTTTCCTCATTGGGATTTAGAGAGCTGCGGGCTCAGTTCTCCCTGGGAAACAGTGTTGTTGCACAGTTGCCTTTGTGATGACAAGTGAGTTTCCTGGAAGGAAATTGGATGTTGCCGTTCCTCGGTAAGTGCTCCTACTTCGGTTGTCCTCAGGGAAGGGGAGAACCACACGGGGCCTCTGGCCTTAAGCTAATGTTCAGGTTTTCTCATGAACGAGGTAGGCATGCAACAGACGCCATGCAGCCTAAGTCCCTGTGTTTCTTGAACCCTAGGAAGAATATCAGGTCTCTCCTGAGTTGCCGGTCTGCAATAGGATCTGAAACGGACTAAAAGGGCCTCCTGTGTCTTCAGGGAGTTGTGAGCAATGCACCGCTGGCAGGAGCTAGATGCCGAGTCATGGGCAGTGAAGGGCTTCGTCGGAGAAACACCTAGGTTGGGATAGCTTAGAAACAGCCAGCTATCAGCGTTCTGTTCATTCCTTCATGCGAAACGTGTCTGCTTTTCTGCCGAACCTAGAGCACACAAAACGTACAGTGATTCGACCCCGCCTTCAGGGAACTCGCACGTGATGGAATTTAGCCCAGGCGGCCACAGGACATTCAGTGTAGCCTGAAAAATTTCAGGCTCTCCCTTGAAAGCCAGGTATTCCGGTGATACATTGTACACCCCAGCCTTCCTAACCCATGACTTGCTAATCCTTTCACCATGATCATGACCCCGTATCACAAAGTGTATCACAAAGTTTACTCACGAAAGGGTCTAGGTGGTCAGCTGAACGTCCAGTAGGGAGTCAGGAACTGCAGCATAAGACGCTGTGCCCTCGCCTTGGAAACTGAAGCGTGATGGGAACTTTATTTGGCACACTGGAATGTCGACACGCGACTTCAAGGTTACCTGATGGACAGTGTAGTGGCCTATCTTTTCTTCATTGCAGAATTGCCTTTCTGAGGACAAGTGGTTTCCCCCCCCCCCAACCCCGTGAGGCACACGTGGCCTTTCACTCCCTGCCAGGTGCTCATCCCTCAGCAATCGTCGGTGAGCAAGCCAAACATATAGGAGGACTGGCCCCAAGCTAAGGTACCGTTTTGTTCGTCACACAGATAGGCAGGCAACAGGTTCCAGGCAGCGTTTGTCAAAGCGGTACTTTAAGTGTAGGAAGCATTTCTGGTGTCTTAGGACAAACAGGTCTGCACTGGGATCCAAGATGTACACGAGGGACTGCCCGTCGCTTCTAGGAGCTGAGAGCAGTGTTCGGCTGAGGACAACCATATGCCGAAAGAAGGGCAGTAAAGGCCTTCTTTTGCTAAACATCTAGCATGTGGTAAGTGAAACAAGTCAAGTATCTCCGTTCTAACGCACCTTGGGAGTACAAACTAGAGAAAGACAGAGCAGGGTGAATGCTCTGTGTGGTCCCTTTTGAAAGTAAGGCTGCGAGTGAAACTTTATTTTCCTCATCGGGATTTACAGAGCCGCGGGCTCAATTCTCCCCAAGAAACACTGTTGCTGCACAGCTTCTCTTCGTAACACAATTGCCCTCGTGATGACGTGAGTTTCTAGGCAAGAAACTTGGAGGTTGCCATCCCTTGGTAGGTGGTCAAACTTCAGTAGTCTTCAGGAATGGGCCCACCACATGGGGCCTCTAGCCTCAAGCTAACGTCCAGGTGTTCTCATGACAGACTTAGGGAAGCAACAGATTGCATAGAGCCTTAGTCCCTGTGGTTCTTGAACTCTAGGAAACATATCAGCTCTCTTTTGGACTCGCGGGTCAGCGCTAGATTCCGAAATGTACTGAGAAAGGACTGCCTGTGTCTTCGGGGAGCCGTGAACCATCTACCGTCAGGAACAGCTAGATGCCGACTACGGGCAGGGAAGGGCTTCGTTGTGTAGACATCTGGGTTGCGATAGCTTGAAAGCAACCCACTTATCAACGTTCCATGCCTTCCTTCATGCAAAGGGTGTCTGCGCTCTGGAGGAACCCTGAGCTGCACTGGAAAATACAATTAGCCTACCACTGCTCCTGGGAGCTGCTCCATGACGTCTGACTACCTCAAGCGGCAACTACACTTTAAGTCCGGCTTCAAAACCTACAGGGTTTTCCCGAACTGGTAGATAGTCTAGAGAAGTACTGTCACCTAGGCCTAACTAAGCCCTCACCTTGATATCCTTACACCACAGTCAGGACTCCCAGCATGGCAATGGTGACTAGTGTCACGAGCCACTGTGTCCACGGGATGTACAAGAGAGAGTCCGATGCGACTTGTTAATACGCTGCTTTGTCCTGCTGGAAAATGAGGCTTCCTGGGAAAGTTGATTTTCCTCATTGCAAAGTAGAGAGTTTGCGGCCTCAGGGTTACCTGGTAAACACTGTTGTTGCCCATCTTCTCTTTGCTGCACAGTCGTCTTTGGGAGGACTAGTTATCTTCCATGAAAGAACACTTGGCTTTCAATTCCTGCCACGTCCTCATCCCTCAAAAATCGTTCGTGAGTACGCCCACAACCCCGGACGACTCGCCTCAAGCCAACGTTCTACTTCTCTCATCACAGACATAGGCGGGCCGCAAGCTCACGGCAGCATTTGTCAAAGCGGTGCTTTAAATCTAGGAAGCGTTTCTGGTGTCTTAGGACACGGGTGTCTGCACTAGGATCCAAGATATAAACGACGGACTGCCCGTCCTTTCTGGGCCTTGTGAGCAATGCTCAGTTGAGGGCAAGTATAGGCTGAAAGAAGGGCTGTGAAGGGCGTCTTTTGTTAAAATGCTAGGATGCGGCAAGTTGAAACGACTGTAGTATCTCCGTGCTATGCGCACCTTGGACGTGCCATGGAGAGACGGAAACAACAGGGTGAATGCTCCGCGGTCCATTTAGAAACTAAGGCTTGAAGGGAAACTTTATTTTCCTCATTGGGATTTAGAGAGCTGCGGGCTCAGTTCTCCCTGGGAAACAGTGTTGTTGCACAGTTGCCTTTGTGATGACAAGTGAGTTTCCTGGAAGGAAATTGGATGTTGCCGTTCCTCGGTAAGTGCTCCTACTTCGGTTGTCCTCAGGGAAGGGGAGAACCACACGGGGCCTCTGGCCTTAAGCTAATGTTCAGGTTTTCTCATGAACGAGGTAGGCATGCAACAGACGCCATGCAGCCTAAGTCCCTGTGTTTCTTGAACCCTAGGAAGAATATCAGGTCTCTCCTGAGTTGCCGGTCTGCAATAGGATCTGAAACGGACTAAAAGGGCCTCCTGTGTCTTCAGGGAGTTGTGAGCAATGCACCGCTGGCAGGAGCTAGATGCCGAGTCATGGGCAGTGAAGGGCTTCGTCGGAGAAACACCTAGGTTGGGATAGCTTAGAAACAGCCAGCTATCAGCGTTCTGTTCATTCCTTCATGCGAAACGTGTCTGCTTTTCTGCCGAACCTAGAGCACACAAAACGTACAGTGATTCGACCCCGCCTTCAGGGAACTCGCACGTGATGGAATTTAGCCCAGGCGGCCACAGGACATTCAGTGTAGCCTGAAAAATTTCAGGCTCTCCCTTGAAAGCCAGGTATTCCGGTGATACATTGTACACCCCAGCCTTCCTAACCCATGACTTGCTAATCCTTTCACCATGATCATGACCCCGTATCACAAAGTGTATCACAAAGTTTACTCACGAAAGGGTCTAGGTGGTCAGCTGAACGTCCAGTAGGGAGTCAGGAACTGCAGCATAAGACGCTGTGCCCTCGCCTTGGAAACTGAAGCGTGATGGGAACTTTATTTGGCACACTGGAATGTCGACACGCGACTTCAAGGTTACCTGATGGACAGTGTAGTGGCCTATCTTTTCTTCATTGCAGAATTGCCTTTCTGAGGACAAGTGGTTTCCCCCCCCCCAACCCCGTGAGGCACACGTGGCCTTTCACTCCCTGCCAGGTGCTCATCCCTCAGCAATCGTCGGTGAGCAAGCCAAACATATAGGAGGACTGGCCCCAAGCTAAGGTACCGTTTTGTTCGTCACACAGATAGGCAGGCAACAGGTTCCAGGCAGCGTTTGTCAAAGCGGTACTTTAAGTGTAGGAAGCATTTCTGGTGTCTTAGGACAAACAGGTCTGCACTGGGATCCAAGATGTACACGAGGGACTGCCCGTCGCTTCTAGGAGCTGAGAGCAGTGTTCGGCTGAGGACAACCATATGCCGAAAGAAGGGCAGTAAAGGCCTTCTTTTGCTAAACATCTAGCATGTGGTAAGTGAAACAACTCAAGTATCTCCGTTCTAACGCACCTTGGGAGTACAAACTAGAGAAAGACAGAGCAGGGTGAATGCTCTGTGTGGTCCCTTTTGAAAGTAAGGCTGCGAGTGAAACTTTATTTTCCTCATCGGGATTTACAGAGCCGCGGGCTCAATTCTCCCCAAGAAACACTGTTGCTGCACAGCTTCTCTTCGTAACACAATTGCCCTCGTGATGACGTGAGTTTCTAGGCAAGAAACTTGGAGGTTGCCATCCCTTGGTAGGTGGTCAAACTTCAGTAGTCTTCAGGAATGGGCCCACCACATGGGGCCTCTAGCCTCAAGCTAACGTCCAGGTGTTCTCATGACAGACTTAGGGAAGCAACAGATTGCATAGAGCCTTAGTCCCTGTGGTTCTTGAACTCTAGGAAACATATCAGCTCTCTTTTGGACTCGCGGGTCAGCGCTAGATTCCGAAATGTACTGAGAAAGGACTGCCTGTGTCTTCGGGGAGCCGTGAACCATCTACCGTCAGGAACAGCTAGATGCCGACTACGGGCAGGGAAGGGCTTCGTTGTGTAGACATCTGGGTTGCGATAGCTTGAAAGCAACCCACTTATCAACGTTCCATGCCTTCCTTCATGCAAAGGGTGTCTGCGCTCTGGAGGAACCCTGAGCTGCACTGGAAAATACAATTAGCCTACCACTGCTCCTGGGAGCTGCTCCATGACGTCTGACTACCTCAAGCGGCAACTACACTTTAAGTCCGGCTTCAAAACCTACAGGGTTTTCCCGAACTGGTAGATAGTCTAGAGAAGTACTGTCACCTAGGCCTAACTAAGCCCTCACCTTGATATCCTTACACCACAGTCAGGACTCCCAGCATGGCAATGGTGACTAGTGTCACGAGCCACTGTGTCCACGGGATGTACAAGAGAGAGTCCGATGCGACTTGTTAATACGCTGCTTTGTCCTGCTGGAAAATGAGGCTTCCTGGGAGTGTTGATTTTCCTCATTGCAAAGTAGAGAGTTTGCGGCCTCAGGGTTACCTGGTAAACACTGTTGTTGCCCATCTTCTCTTTGCTGCACAGTCGTCTTTGGGAGGACTAGTTATCTTCCATGAAAGAACACTTGGCTTTCAATTCCTGCCACGTCCTCATCCCTCAAAAATCGTTCGTGAGTACGCCCACAACCCCGGACGACTCGCCTCAAGCCAACGTTCTACTTCTCTCATCACAGACATAGGCGGGCCGCAAGCTCACGGCAGCATTTGTCAAAGCGGTGCTTTAAATCTAGGAAGCGTTTCTGGTGTCTTAGGACACGGGTGTCTGCACTAGGATCCAAGATATAAACGACGGACTGCCCGTCCTTTCTGGGCCTTGTGAGCAATGCTCAGTTGAGGGCAAGTATAGGCTGAAAGAAGGGCTGTGAAGGGCGTCTTTTGTTAAAATGCTAGGATGCGGCAAGTTGAAACGACTGTAGTATCTCCGTGCTATGCGCACCTTGGACGTGCCATGGAGAGACGGAAACAACAGGGTGAATGCTCCGCGGTCCATTTTGAAACTAAGGCTTGAAGGGAAACTTTATTTTCCTCATTGGGATTTAGAGAGCTGCGGGCTCAGTTCTCCCTGGGAAACAGTGTTGTTGCACAGTTGCCTTTGTGATGACAAGTGAGTTTCCTGGAAGGAAATTGGATGTTGCCGTTCCTCGGTAAGTGCTCCTACTTCGGTTGTCCTCAGGGAAGGGGAGAACCACACGGGGCCTCTGGCCTTAAGCTAATGTTCAGGTTTTCTCATGAACGAGGTAGGCATGCAACAGACGCCATGCAGCCTAAGTCCCTGTGTTTCTTGAACCCTAGGAAGAATATCAGGTCTCTCCTGAGTTGCCGGTCTGCAATAGGATCTGAAACGGACTAAAAGGGCCTCCTGTGTCTTCAGGGAGTTGTGAGCAATGCACCGCTGGCAGGAGCTAGATGCCGAGTCATGGGCAGTGAAGGGCTTCGTCGGAGAAACACCTAGGTTGGGATAGCTTAGAAACAGCCAGCTATCAGCGTTCTGTTCATTCCTTCATGCGAAACGTGTCTGCTTTTCTGCCGAACCTAGAGCACACAAAACGTACAGTGATTCGACCCCGCCTTCAGGGAACTCGCACGTGATGGAATTTAGCCCAGGCGGCCACAGGACATTCAGTGTAGCCTGAAAAATTTCAGGCTCTCCCTTGAAAGCCAGGTATTCCGGTGATACATTGTACACCCCAGCCTTCCTAACCCATGACTTGCTAATCCTTTCACCATGATCATGACCCCGTATCACAAAGTGTATCACAAAGTTTACTCACGAAAGGGTCTAGGTGGTCAGCTGAACGTCCAGTAGGGAGTCAGGAACTGCAGCATAAGACGCTGTGCCCTCGCCTTGGAAACTGAAGCGTGATGGGAACTTTATTTGGCACACTGGAATGTCGACACGCGACTTCAAGGTTACCTGATGGACAGTGTAGTGGCCTATCTTTTCTTCATTGCAGAATTGCCTTTCTGAGGACAAGTGGTTTCCCCCCCCCCCAACCCCGTGAGGCACACGTGGCCTTTCACTCCCTGCCAGGTGCTCATCCCTCAGCAATCGTCGGTGAGCAAGCCAAACATATAGGAGGACTGGCCCCAAGCTAAGGTACCGTTTTGTTCGTCACACAGATAGGCAGGCAACAGGTTCCAGGCAGCGTTTGTCAAAGCGGTACTTTAAGTGTAGGAAGCATTTCTGGTGTCTTAGGACAAACAGGTCTGCACTGGGATCCAAGATGTACACGAGGGACTGCCCGTCGCTTCTAGGAGCTGAGAGCAGTGTTCGGCTGAGGACAACCATATGCCGAAAGAAGGGCAGTAAAGGCCTTCTTTTGCTAAACATCTAGCATGTGGTAAGTGAAACAAGTCAAGTATCTCCGTTCTAACGCACCTTGGGAGTACAAACTAGAGAAAGACAGAGCAGGGTGAATGCTCTGTGTGGTCCCTTTTGAAAGTAAGGCTGCGAGTGAAACTTTATTTTCCTCATCGGGATTTACAGAGCCGCGGGCTCAATTCTCCCCAAGAAACACTGTTGCTGCACAGCTTCTCTTCGTAACACAATTGCCCTCGTGATGACGTGAGTTTCTAGGCAAGAAACTTGGAGGTTGCCATCCCTTGGTAGGTGGTCAAACTTCAGTAGTCTTCAGGAATGGGCCCACCACATGGGGCCTCTAGCCTCAAGCTAACGTCCAGGTGTTCTCATGACAGACTTAGGGAAGCAACAGATTGCATAGAGCCTTAGTCCCTGTGGTTCTTGAACTCTAGGAAACATATCAGCTCTCTTTTGGACTCGCGGGTCAGCGCTAGATTCCGAAATGTACTGAGAAAGGACTGCCTGTGTCTTCGGGGAGCCGTGAACCATCTACCGTCAGGAACAGCTAGATGCCGACTACGGGCAGGGAAGGGCTTCGTTGTGTAGACATCTGGGTTGCGATAGCTTGAAAGCAACCCACTTATCAACGTTCCATGCCTTCCTTCATGCAAAGGGTGTCTGCGCTCTGGAGGAACCCTGAGCTGCACTGGAAAATACAATTAGCCTACCACTGCTCCTGGGAGCTGCCCCATGACGTCTGACTACCTCAAGCGGCAACTACACTTTAAGTCCGGCTTCAAAACCTACAGGGTTTTCCCGAACTGGTAGATAGTCTAGAGAAGTACTGTCACCTAGGCCTAACTAAGCCCTCACCTTGATATCCTTACACCACAGTCAGGACTCCCAGCATGGCAATGGTGACTAGTGTCACGAGCCACTGTGTCCACGGGATGTACAAGAGAGAGTCCGATGCGACTTGTTAATACGCTGCTTTGTCCTGCTGGAAAATGAGGCTTCCTGGGAAAGTTGATTTTCCTCATTGCAAAGTAGAGAGTTTGCGGCCTCAGGGTTACCTGGTAAACACTGTTGTTGCCCATCTTCTCTTTGCTGCACAGTCGTCTTTGGGAGGACTAGTTATCTTCCACGAAAGAACACTTGGCTTTCAATTCCTGCCACGTCCTCATCCCTCAAAAATCGTTCGTGAGTACGCCCACAACCCCGGACGACTCGCCTCAGGCCAACGTTCTACTTCTCTCATCACAGACATAGGCGGGCCGCAAGCTCACGGCAGCATTTGTCAAAGCGGTGCTTTAAATCTAGGAAGCGTTTCTGGTGTCTTAGGACACGGGTGTCTGCACTAGGATCCAAGATATAAACGACGGACTGCCCGTCCTTTCTGGGCCTTGTGAGCAATGCTCAGTTGAGGGCAAGTATAGGCCGAAAGAAGGGCTGTGAAGGGCGTCTTTTGTTAAAATGCTAGGATGCGGCAAGTTGAAACGACTGTAGTATCTCCGTGCTATGCGCACCTTGGACGTGCCATGGAGAGACGGAAACAACAGGGTGAATGCTCCGCGGTCCATTTTGAAACTAAGGCTTGAAGGGAAACTTTATTTTCCTCATTGGGATTTAGAGAGCTGCGGGCTCAGTTCTCCCTGGGAAACAGTGTTGTTGCACAGTTGCCTTTGTGATGACAAGTGAGTTTCCTGGAAGGAGATTGGATGTTGCTGTTCCTCGGTAAGTGCTCCTACTTTGGTTGTCCTCAGGGAAGGGGAGAACCACACGGGGCCTCTGGCCTTAAGCTAATGTTCAGGTTTTCTCATGAACGAGGTAGGCATGCGACAGACCCCATGCAGCCTTAGTCCCTGGGTTTCTCGAACCCTAGGAAGCATATCAGGTCCTCTCTTGAGTCGCGGGGCTGCACTAGGATCCGAAACGGACTAAAAGGGCCTCCTGTGTCTTCAGGGAGTTGTGAGCAATGCACCGCTGGCAGCAGCTAGTTGCCGAGTCATGGGCAGTGAAGGGTTTCGGCGAAGAAACACCTAGGTTGGGATAGCTTAGAAACAGCCAGCTATCAGCGTTCTGTTCATTCCTTCATGCAAAACGTGTCTACTTTTCTGCCGAGCCCAAAGCACACAAAACGTACAGTGATTCGACCCCGCCTTCAGGGACCTCCCACATGATGGAATTTACCCCAGGCGGCCACTGGACTTTCAGTGTAGCCTGAAAAATTTCAGGCTCTCCCTTGAAAGCCAGGTATTCCGGAGATACATTGTACACCCCGGCCTCACTAACCCATGACTTGCTAATCCTTTCACCACAATCACGACCCCATATCACAAAGTGTATCACAAAGTTTACTCAATAAAGGGTCTAGGTGGTCAGCTGAACGTCCAGTAAGGAGTCAGAAATTGCAACATAAGACGCTGTGCCCTCGCTTTGGAAACTGAAGCGTGATGTGAAGTTTATTTGGCACACTGGAATGTCGACACGCGGCCTCAAGGTTACCTGATGAACAGTGTAGTGGCCTATCTTTTCTTCATTGCAGAATTGCCTTTGTGAGGACAAGTAATATTCCCCCCACCCCCACCCCGTGAGGCAAACGTGGCCTTTGAGTCCCTGCTAGGTACTCATCCCTCAGCAATCGTCGGTGAGTAAGCCAAACATATAGGAGGACTGACTCCAAGCTAAGGTACTGTTTTGCTCGTCACACAGATAGGCAGGCAACAGGTTCCAGGCAGCGTTTGTCAAAGCGGTGCTTTAAGTGTAGGAAGCATTTCTGGAGTCTTAGGACAAACAGGTCTGCACTGGGATACAAAATGAACACGAGGGACCGCCCGTCGCTTCTAAGAGCTGAGAGCAGTGTTCGGCTGAGGACAACCATATGCCGAAAGAAGGGCAGTAAAGGCCTTCTTTTGCTAAACATCTAGCATGTGGTAAGTCAAACAACTCAAGTATCTCCCTTCTAACGCACTTTGGGAGTACAAACTAGAGAAAGACACAGCAGGGTGAATGCTCTGTGTGGTCCCTTTTGAAAGTAAGGCTGCGAGTGAAACTTTATTTTCCTCATCGGGATTTACAGAGCCGCGGGCTCAATTCTCCCCAAGAAACACTGTTGCTGCACAGCTTCTCTTCGTAACACAATTGCCATCGTGATGACGTGAGTTTCTAGGCAAGAAACTTGGAGGTTGCCATCCCTTGGTAGGTGGTTATCCTTCAGTAGTCTTCAGGGAATGGGCCCACCACATGGGGCCTCTAGCCTCAAGCTAACGTCCAGGTGTTCTCATGACAGACTTAGGGAAGCAACAGATTGCATAGAGCCTTAGTTCCTGTGGTTCTTGAACTCTGGAAAGCATATCAGCTCTCTTTTGGACTCACTTGTCAGGGCTAGGTCCCAAAACGTACTGAGAAAGGACTGCCTGTGTCTTCGGGGAGCCTTGAGCCATCTACCGTCGGGAACAGCTAGATGCCGACTGATGGGCAGTGAAGGGCTTCGTTGTTTAGACACCTAGATTGCGATAGCTTGAAAGCAACCCAGTTATCAACGTTCCATGCCTTCCTTCATGCAAAGGGTGTCTGCGCTCTGGAGGAACCCTGAGCTGCACTGGAAAATACAATTAGCCTACCACTGCTCCTGGGAGCTGCTCCATGACGTCTGACTACCTCAAGCGGCAACTACACTTTAAGTCCGGCTTCAAAACCTACAGGATTTTCCCGAACTGGTAGATAGTCCAGAGAAGTACTGTCACCTAGGCCTAACTAAGCCCTCACCTTGATATCCTTACACCACAGTCAGGACTCCCAGCATGACAATGGTGACTAGTGTCACGAGCCACTGTGTCCACGGGATGTACAAGAGAGAGTCCGATGTGACTTGTTAATACGCTGCTTTGTCCTGCTGGAAATTGAGGCTTCCTGGCAAAGTTGATTTTCCTCATTGGAAAGTAGAGAGTTTGCGGCCTCAGGGTTACCTGGTAAACACTGTTGTTGCCCATCTTGTCTTTGCTGCACAGTCGTCTTTGGGAGGACTAGTTATCTTCCACGAAAGAACACTTGGCTTTCAATTCCTGCCACGTCCTCATCCCTCCAAAATTGTTCGTGAGTACGCCCACAACCGTGGATGACTCGCCTCAGGCCAACGTTCTACTTCCCTCGTCACAGACATAGGCGGGCCGCAGGCTCACGGCAGCGTTTGTCAAAGCGGTGCTTTAAATCTAGGAAGCGTTTCTGGCGTCTTAGGACACGGGGGTCTGCTCTAGGATCCAAGATGTAAACAACGGACTGCCCGTCCTTTCTGGGCCTTGTGAGCAATGCTCAGTTGAGGGCAAGTATAGGCCGAAAGAAGGGCTGTGAAGGGCGTCTTTTGTTAAAATGCTAGGATGCGGCAAGTTGAAACGACTGTAGTATCTCCGTGCTATGCGCACCTTGGACGTGCCATGGAAAGACGGAAAGCACAGGGTGAATGCTCTGCGGTCCATTTTGAAACTAAGGCTTGAAGGGAAACTTTATTTTCCTCATTGGGATTTAGAGAGCTGCGGGCTCAGTTCTCCCTGGGAAACAGTGTTGTTGCACAGTTGCCTTTGTGATGACAAGTGAGTTTCCTAGAAGGAGATTGGATGTTGCCGTTCCTCGGTAAGTGCTCCTACTTCGGTTGTCCTCAGGGAAGGGGAGAACCACACGGGGCCTCTGGCCTTAAGCTAATGTTCAGGTTTTCTCATGAACGAGGTAGGCATGCGACAGACCCCATGCAGCCTTAGTCCCTGGGTTTCTCGAACCCTAGGAAGCATATCAGGTCCTCTCTTGAGTCGCGGGGCTGCACTAGGATCCGAAACGGACTAAAAGGGCCTCCTGTGTCTTCAGGGAGTTGTGAGCAATGCACCGCTGGCAGCAGCTAGTTGCCGAGTCATGGGCAGTGAAGGGTTTCGGCGAAGAAAACACCTAGGTTGGGATAGCTTAGAAACAGCCAGCTATCAGCGTTCTGTTCATTCCTTCATGCAAAACGTGTCTACTTTTCTGCCGAGCCCAAAGCACACAAAACGTACAGTGATTCGACCCCGCCTTCAGGGACCTCCCACATGATGGAATTTACCCCAGGCGGCCACTGGACTTTCAGTGTAGCCTGAAAAATTTCAGGCTCTCCCTTGAAAGCCAGGTATTCCGGAGATACATTGTACACCCCGGCCTCACTAACCCATGACTTGCTAATCCTTTCACCACAATCACGACCCCATATCACAAAGTGTATCACAAAGTTTACTCAATAAAGGGTCTAGGTGGTCAGCTGAACGTCCAGTAAGGAGTCAGAAATTGCAACATAAGACGCTGTGCCCTCGCTTTGGAAACTGAAGCGTGATGTGAAGTTTATTTGGCACACTGGAATGTCGACACGCGGCCTCAAGGTTACCTGATGAACAGTGTAGTGGCCTATCTTTTCTTCATTGCAGAATTGCCTTTGTGAGGACAAGTAATATTCCCCCCCCCCCCCCCCCGTGAGGCAAACGTGGCCTTTGAGTCCCTGCTAGGTGCTCATCCGTCAGCAATCGTCGGTGAGTAAGCCAAACATATAGGAGGACTGACTCCAAGCTAAGGTACTGTTTTGCTCGTCACACAGATAGGCAGGCAACAGGTTCCAGGCAGCGTTTGTCAAAGCGGTGCTTTAAGTGTAGGAAGCATTTCTGGAGTCTTAGGACAAACAGGTCTGCACTGGGATACAAAATGAACACGAGGGACCGCCCGTCGCTTCTAAGAGCTGAGAGCAGTGTTCGGCTGAGGACAACCATATGCCGAAAGAAGGGCAGTAAAGGCCTTCTTTTGCTAAACATCTAGCATGTGGTAAGTCAAACAACTCAAGTATCTCCCTTCTAACGCACTTTGGGAGTACAAACTAGAGAAAGACAGAGCAGGGTGAATGCTCTGTGTGGTCCCTTTTGAAAGTAAGGCTGCGAGTGAAACTTTATTTTCCTCATCGGATTTACAGAGCCGCGGGCTCAATTCTCCCCAAGAAACACTGTTTGCTGCACAGCTTCTCTTCGTAACACAATTGCCATCGTGATGACGTGAGTTTCTAGGCAAGAAACTTGGAGGTTGCCATCCCTTGGTAGGTGGTTATCCTTCAGTAGTCTTCAGGGAATGGGCCCACCACATGGGCCTCTAGCCTCAAGCTAACGTCCAGGTGTTCTCATGACAGACTTAGGGAAGCAACAGATTGCATAGAGCCTTAGTTCCTGTGGTTCTTGAACTCTGGAAAGCATATCAGCTCTCTTTTGGACTCACTTGTCAGGGCTAGGTCCCAAAACGTACTGAGAAAGGACTGCCTGTGTCTTCGGGGAGCCTTGAGCCATCTACCGTCGGGAACAGCTAGATGCCGACTGATGGGCAGTGAAGGGCTTCGTTGTTTAGACACCTAGATTGCGATAGCTTGAAAGCAACCCAGTTATCAACGTTCCATGCCTTCCTTCATGCAAAGGGTGTCTGCGCTCTGGAGGAACCCTGAGCTGCACTGGAAAATACAATTAGCCTACCACTGCTCCTGGGAGCTGCTCCATGACGTCTGACTACCTCAAGCGGCAACTACACTTTAAGTCCGGCTTCAAAACCTACAGGATTTTCCCGAACTGGTAGATAGTCCAGAGAAGTACTGTCACCTAGGCCTAACTAAGCCCTCACCTTGATATCCTTACACCACAGTCAGGACTCCCAGCATGACAATGGTGACTAGTGTCACGAGCCACTGTGTCCACGGGATGTACAAGAGAGAGTCCGATGTGACTTGTTAATACGCTGCTTTGTCCTGCTGGAAATTGAGGCTTCCTGGCAAAGTTGATTTTCCTCATTGGAAAGTAGAGAGTTTGCGGCCCCAGGGTTACCTGGTAAACACTGTTGTTGCCCATCTTGTCTTTGCTGCACAGTCGTCTTTGGGAGGACTAGTTATCTTCCACGAAAGAACACTTGGCTTTCAATTCCTGCCACGTCCTCATCCCTCCAAAATTGTTCGTGAGTACGCCCACAACCCTGGACGACTCGCCTCAGGCCAACGTTCTACTTCCCTCGTCACAGACATAGGCGGGCCGCAGGCTCACGGCAGCGTTTGTCAAAGCGGTGCTTTAAATCTAGGAAGCGTTTCTGGCGTCTTAGGACACGGGGGTCTGCTCTAGGATCCAAGATGTAAACAACGGACTGCCCGTCCTTTCTGGGCCTTGTGAGCAATGCTCAGTTGAGGGCAAGTATAGGCCGAAAGAAGGGCTGTGAAGGGCGTCTTTTGTTAAAATGCTAGGATGCGGCAAGTTGAAACGACTGTAGTATCTCCGTGCTATGCGCACCTTGGACGTGCCATGGAGAGACGGAAAGCACAGGGTGAATGCTCTGCGGTCCATTTTGAAACTAAGGCTTGAAGGGAAACTTTATTTTCCTCATTGGGATTTAGAGAGCTGCGGGCTCAGTTCTCCCTGGGAAACAGTGTTGTTGCACAGTTGCCTTTGTGATGACAAGTGAGTTTCCTGGAAGGAGATTGGATGTTGCCGTTCCTCGGTAAGTGCTCCTACTTCGGTTGTCCTCAGGGAAGGGGAGAACCACACGGGGCCTCTGGCCTTAAGCTAATGTTCAGGTTTTCTCATGAACGAGGTAGGCATGCGACAGACCCCATGCAGCCTTAGTCCCTGGGTTTCTCGAACCCTAGGAAGCATATCAGGTCCTCTCTTGAGTCGCGGGGCTGCACTAGGATCCGAAACGGACTAAAAGGGCCTCCTGTGTCTTCAGGGAGTTGTGAGCAATGCACCGCTGGCAGCAGCTAGTTGCCGAGTCATGGGCAGTGAAGGGTTTCGGCGAAGAAACACCTAGGTTGGGATAGCTTAGAAACAGCCAGCTATCAGCGTTCTGTTCATTCCTTCATGCAAAACGTGTCTACTTTTCTGCCGAGCCCAAAGCACACAAAAACGTACAGTGATTCGACCCCGCCTTCAGGGACCTCCACATGATGGAATTTACCCCAGGCGGCCACTGGACTTTCAGTGTAGCCTGAAAAATTTCAGACTCTCCCTTGAAAGCCAGGTATTCCGGAGATACATTGTACACCCCGGCCTCACTAACCCATGACTTGCTAATCCTTTCACCACAATCATGACCCCATATCACAAAGTGTATCACAAAGTTTACTCAATAAAGGGTCTAGGTGGTCAGCTGAACGTCCAGTAAGGAGTCAGAAATTGCAACATAAGACGCTGTGCCCTCGCTTGGAAACTGAAGCGTGATGTGAAGTTTATTTGGCACACTGGAATGTCGACCACGCGGCCTCAAGGTTACCTGATGAACAGTGTAGTGGCCTATCTTTTTCTCATTGCAGAATTGCCTTTGTGAGGACAAGTAATATTCTCCCCCCCCCCCCCACCCCGTGAGGCAAACGTGGCCTTTGAGTCCCTGCTAGTGCTCATCCCTCAGCAATCGTCGGTGGAGTAAGCCAAACATATAGGAGGACTGACTCCAAGCTAAGGTACTGTTTTGCTCGTCACACAGATAGGCAGGCAACAGGTTCCAGGCAGCGTTTGTCAAAGCGGTGCTTTAAGTGTAGGAAGCATTTCTGGAGTCTTAGGACAAACAGGTCTGCACTGGGATACAAAATGACACGAGGGACCGCCCGTCGCTTCTAAGAGCTGAGAGCAGTGTTCGGCTGAGGACAACCATATGCCGAAAGAAGGGCAGTAAAGGCCTTCTTTTGCTAAACATCTAGCATGTGGTAAGTGAAACAACTCAAGTATCTCCCTTCTAACGCACTTTGGGAGTACAAACTAGAGAAAGACACAGCAGGGTGAATGCTCTGTGTGGTCCCTTTTGAAAGTAAGGCTGCGAGTGAAACTTTATTTTCCTCATCGGGATTTACAGAGCCGCGGGCTCAATTCTCCCCAAGAAACACTGTTGCTGCACAGCTTCTCTTCGTAACACAATTGCCATCGTGATGACGTGAGTTTCTAGGCAAGAAACTTGGAGGTTGCCATCCCTTGGTAGGTGGTTATCCTTCAGTAGTCTTCAGGGAATGGGCCCACCACATGGGGCCTCTAGCCTCAAGCTAACGTCCAGGTGTTCTCATGACAGACTTAGGGAAGCAACAGATTGCATAGAGCCTTAGTTCCTGTGGTTCTTGAACTCTAGGAAGCATATCAGCTCTCTTTGGACTCACTTGTCAGGGCTAGGTCCCAAAACGTACTGAGAAAGGACTGCCTGTGTCTTCGGGGAGCCTTGAGCCATCTACCGTCGGGAACAGCTAGATGCCGACTGATGGGCAGTGAAGGGCTTCGTTGTTTAGACACCTAGATTGCGATAGCTTGAAAGCAACCCAGTTATCAACGTTCCATGCCTTCCTTCATGCAAAGGGTGTCTGCGCTCTGGAGGAACCCTGAGCTGCACTGGAAAATACAATTAGCCTACCACTGCTCCTGGGAGCTGCTCCATGACGTCTGACTACCTCAAGCGGCAACTACACTTTAAGTCCGGCTTCAAAACCTACAGGATTTTCCCGAACTGGTAGATAGTCCAGAGAAGTACTGTCACCTAGGCCTAACTAAGCCCTCACCTTGATATCCTTACACCACAGTCAGGACTCCCAGCATGGCAATGGTGACTAGTGTCACGAGCCACTGTGTCCACGGGATGTACAAGAGAGAGTCCGATGTGACTTGTTAATACGCTGCTTTGTCCTGCTGGAAATTGAGGCTTCCTGGCAAAGTTGATTTTCCTCATTGGAAAGTAGAGAGTTTGCGGCCTCAGGGTTACCTGGTAAACACTGTTGTTGCCCATCTTGTCTTTGCTGCACAGTCGTCTTTGGGAGGACTAGTTATCTTCCACGAAAGAACACTTGGCTTTCAATTCCTGCCACGTCCTCATCCCTCAAAATTGTTCGTGAGTACGCCCACAACCCTGGACGACTCGCCTCAGGCCAACGTTCTACTTCCCTCGTCACAGACATAGGCGGGCCGCAGGCTCACGGCAGCGTTTGTCAAAGCGGTGCTTTAAATCTAGGAAGCGTTTCTGGCGTCTTAGGACACGGGGGTCTGCTCTAGGATCCAAGATGTAAACAACGGACTGCCCGTCCTTTCTGGGCCTTGTGAGCAATGCTCAGTTGAGGGCAAGTATAGGCCGAAAGAAGGGCTGTGAAGGGCGTCTTTTGTTAAAATGCTAGGATGCGGCAAGTTGAAACGACTGTAGTATCTCCGTGCTATGCGCACCTTGGACGTGCCATGGAGAGACGGAAAGCACAGGGTGAATGCTCGCGGTCCATTGAAACTAAGGCTTGAAGGGAAACTTTATTTTCCTCATTGGGATTTAGAGAGCTGCGGGCTCAGTTCTCCCTGGGAAACAGTGTTGTTGCACAGTTGCCTTTGTGATGACAAGTGAGTTTCCTGGAAGGAAATTGGATGTTGCTGTTCCTCGGTAAGTGCTCCTACTTCGGTTGTCCTCAGGGAAGGGGAGAACCACACGGGGCCTCTGGCCTTAAGCTAATGTTCAGGTTTTCTCATGAACGAGGTAGGCATGCAACAGACCCCATGCAGCTTAGTCCCTGTGTTTCTCGAACCCTAGGAAGCATATCAGGTCCTCTCTTGAGTCGCGGGGCTGCACTAGGATCCGAAACGGACTAAAAGGGCCTCCTGTGTCTTCAGGGAGTTGTGAGCAATGCACCGCTGGCAGAGCTAGATGCCGAGTCATGGGCAGTGAAGGGTTTCGGCGAAGAAACACCTAGGTTGGGATAGCTTAGAAACAGCCAGCTATCAGCGTTCTGTTCATTCCTTCATGCAAAACGTGTCTGCTTTTCTGCCGAGCCCAAAGCACACAAAACGTACAGTGATTCGACCCCGCCTTCAGGGACTTCCACATGATGGAATTTACCCCAGGCGGCCACTGGACTTTCAGTGTAGCCTGAAAAATTTCAGGCTCTCCCTTGAAAGCCAGGTATTCCGGAGATACATTGTACACCCCGGCCTCACTAACCCATGACTTGCTAATCCTTTCACCACAATCACAACCCCGTATCACAAAGTGTATCACAAAGTTTACTCAAAAAGGGTCTAGGTGGTCAGCTGAACGTCCAGTAAAGGGTCAGAAACTGCAACATTAGACGCTGTGCCCTCGCTTTGGAAACTGAAGCGTGATGTGAAGTTTATTTGGCACACTGGAATGTCGACACGCGCGCCTTCAAGGTTACCTGATGAACAGTGTAGTGGCCTATCTTTTCTTCATTGCAGAATTGCCTTTGTGAGGACAAGTAATATTCCCCCCCCCCCCCACCCGTGAGGCAAACGTGGCCTTTGAGTCCCTGCTAGGTGCTCATCCCTCAGCAATCGTCGGTGAGTAAGCCAAACATATAGGAGGACTGCCCAAGCTAAGGTACTGTTTTGTTCGTCACACAGATAGGCAGGCAACAGGTTCCAGGCAGCGTTTGTCAAAGCGGTGCTTTAAGTGTAGGAAGCATTTCTGGTGTCTTAGGACAAACAGGTCTGCACTGGGATACAAAAATGAACACGAGGGACCGCCCGTCGCTTCTAAGAGCTGAGAGCAGTGTTCGGCTGAGGACAACCATATGCCGAAAGAAGGGCAGTAAAGGCCTTCTTTTGCTAAACATCTAGCATGTGGTAAGTGAAACAACTCAGTATCTCCCTTCTAACGCACTTTGGGAGTACAAACTAGAGAAAGACACAGCAGGGTGAATGCTCTGTGTGGTCCCTTTTGAAAGTAAGGCTGCGAGTGAAACTTTTTTTCCTCATCGGGATTTACAGAGCCGCGGGCTCAATTCTCCCCAAGAAACACTGTTGCTGCACAGCTTCTCTTCGTAACACAATTGCCATCGTGATGACGTGAGTTTCTAGGCAAGAAACTTGGAGGTTGCCATCCCTTGGTAGGTGGTTATCTTCAGTAGTCTTCAGGAATGGGCCCACCACATGGGGCCTCTAGCCTCAAGCTAACGTCCGTGTTCTCATGACAGACTTAGGAAGCAACAGATTGCATAGAGCCTTAGTTCCTGTGGTTCTTGAACTCTAGGAAGCATATCAGCTCTCTTTTGGACTCACTTGGTCAGGGCTAGGTCCCAAAACGTACTGAGAAAGGACTGCCTGTGTCTTCGGGGAGCCTTGAGCCATCTACCGTCGGGAACAGCTAGATGCCGACTGATGGGCAGTGAAGGGCTTCGTTGTTTAGACACCTAGATTGCGATAGCTTGAAAGCAACCCAGTTATCAACGTTCCATGCCTTCCTTCATGCAAAGGGTGTCTGCGCTCTGGAGGAACCCTGAGCTGCACTGGAAAATACAATTAGCCTACCACTGCTCCTGGGAGCTGCTCCATGACGTCTGACTACCTCAAGCGGCAACTACACTTTAAGTCCGGCTTCAAAACCTACAGGATTTTCCCGAACTGGTAGATAGTCCAGAGAAGTACTGTCACCTAGGCCTAACTAAGCCCTCACCTTGATATCCTTACACCACAGTCAGGACTCCCAGCATGACAATGGTGACTAGTGTCACGAGCCACTGTGTCCACGGGATGTACAAGAGAGAGTCCGATGTGACTTGTAATACGCTGCTTTGTCCTGCTGGAAATTGAGGCTTCCTGGCAAAGTTGATTTCCTCATTGGAAAGTAGAGAGTTTGCGGCCCCAGGGTTACCTGGTAAACACTGTTGTTGCCCATCTTCTGTTTGCTGCACAGTCGTCTTTGGGAGGACTAGTTATCTTCCACGAAAGAACACTTGGCTTTCAATTCCTGCCACGTCCTCATCCCTCCAAAATTGTTCGTGAGTACGCCCACAACCCTGGACGACTCGCCTCAGGCCAACGTTCTACTTCCCTCGTCACAGACATAGGCGGGCCGCAGGCTCACGGCAGCGTTTGTCAAAGCGGTGCTTTAAATCTAGGAAGCGTTTCTGGCGTCTTAGGACACGGGGGTCTGCTCTAGGATCCAAGATGTAAACAACGGACTGCCATCCTTTCTGGGCCTTTGTGAGCAATGCTCAGTTGAGGGCAAGTATAGGCGAAAGAAGGGCTGTGAAGGGCGTCTTTTGTTAAAATGCTAGGATGCGGCAAGTTGAAACGACTGTAGTATCTCCGTGCTATGCGCACTTGGACGTGCCATGGAGAGACGGAAAGCACAGGGTGAATGCTCCTCGGTCCATTTGAAACTAAGGCTTGAAGGGAAACTTTATTTTCCTCATTGGGATTTAGAGAGCTGCGGGCTCAGTTCTCCCTGGGAAACAGTGTTGTTGCACAGTTGCCTTTGTGATGACAAGTGAGTTTCCTGGAAGGAGATTGGATGTTGCCGTTCCTCGGTAAGTGCTCCTACTTCGGTTGTCCTCAGGGAAGGGGAGAACCACACGGGGCCTCTGGCCTTAAGCTAATGTTCAGTTTTCTCATGAACGAGGTAGGCATGCAACAGACCCCATGCAGCCTAGTCCCTGGGTTTCTTGAACCCTAGGAAGCATATCAGGTCTCTTTGAGTCGCGGTCTGCACTAGGATCCGAAACGGACTAAAAGGGCCTCCTGTGTCTTCAGGGAGTTGTGAGCAATGCACCGCTGGCAGAGCTAGTTGCCGAGTCATGGGCAGTGAAGGGTTTCGGCGGAGAAACACCTAGGTTGGGATAGCTTAGAAACAGCCAGCTATCAGCGTTCTGTTCATTCCTTCATGCAAAACGTGTCTGCTTTTCTGCCGAACCCAGAGCACACAAAACGTACAGTGATTCGACCCCGCCTTCAGGGACCTCCCACATGATGGAATTTACCCCAGGCGGCCACTGGACTTTCAGTGTAGCCTGAAAAATTTCAGACTCTCCCTTGAAAGCCAGGTATTCCGGAGATACATTGTACACCCGGCCTCACTAACCCATGACTTGCTAATCCTTTCACCACAATCACGACCCCATATCACAAAGTGTATCACAAAGTTTACTCAATAAAGGGTCTAGGTGGTCAGCTGAACGTCCAGTAAGGAGTCAGAAATGCAACATAAGACGCTGTGCCCTCGCTTTGGAAACTGAAGCGTGATGTGAAGTTTATTTTGGCACACTGGAATGTCGACACGCGGCCTCAAGGTTACCTGATGAACAGTGTAGTGGCCTATCTTTTCTTCATTGCAGAATTGCCTTTGTGAGGACAAGTGATTTTCCCCCCCCCCCACCCCGTGAGGCAAACGTGGCCTTGACTCCCTGCTAGGTGCTCATCCCTCAGCAATCGTCGGTGAGTAAGCCAAACATATAGGAGGACTGGCTCCAGCTAAGGTACTGTTTGTTCGTCACACAGATAGGCAGGCAACAGGTTCCAGGCAGCGTTGTCAAAGCGGTGCTTTAAGTGTAGAAGCATTTCTGGTGTCTTAGGACAAACAGGTCTGCACTGGGATACAAAATGAACACGAGGGACCGCCCGTCGCTTCTAAGAGCTGAGAGCGTGTTCGGCTGAGGACAACCATATGCCGAAAGAAGGGCAGTAAAGGCCTTTTTTGCTAAAACATCTAGCATGTGGTAAGTGAAACAACTCAAGTATCTCCTTCTAACGCACTTGGGAGTACAACTAGAGAAAGACACAGCAGGGTGAATGCTCTGTGTGGTCCCTTTTGAAAGTAAGCTGCGAGTGAAACTTTATTTCCTCATCGGGATTTACAGAGCCGCGGGCTCAATTTTCCCCAAGAAAACACTGTTGCTGCACAGCTTCTCTTCGTAACACAATTGCCATCGTGATGACGTGGAGTTTCTAGGCAAGAAACTTGGAGGTTGCATCCATTGGTAGGTGGTTAACTTCAGTAGTCTTCAGGAATGGGCCCACCACATGGGGCTCTAGCCTCAGCTAACGTCCAGGTGTTCTCATGACAGACTTAGGGAAGCAACAGATTGCATAGAGCC